>NC_037678.1:48045289-48345289 GCF_003255815.1 Theropithecus gelada | reverse complement strand
CTTTCTTAGATAACTCAACATTTACAACAAGGTATCCTAGCAAGCCCTTTTTAAAAGTATATATAACTGCAAAAAAAGAATGGACCACTTTTCTGGGACTGTGCCTATTGAAGAAATGTAGGCTTTATTATTATCTCTTAGTTTTTTGTGTAAGCTTTTAAAGTGCTTTACAGCTCTCTCTCCTCCTATATTTATCTTTCATTTGAAAAAAGTGAAAAATGGGATCAATTCTTGGCATCAGAAGGAAATGAATACCTAGCAAAACTGCATCACTTTGGAAACCAATTCAATGAATAACCACATTTAAGCTTTCAACAACACAATTCATAGTTGAATCTGTTATACAGCTGACATCTTGGATGTCACACAAGGGATTCAGTTACATCTTGTATTAGTTATCTATGGCTGTGTAACAAATCACCCCAAAATTTAGCAGCTAGAAACAACACACATTTATTGTCTCACAGTTTCTGCAGGTGAAGAATCTAGGAGCAGCTCAGCTGGGTAGCTCTGGCTCAGAGTCTCTCACAAGACTGTACTGAAGGTGTCAGCCAAGGGCAGAGTCATCTCAAGGCTCAGCTGCGGGAAGGTCTGCTTCACAGCTCACATATGTGGCCATTGTCAGATCTCAGAAGGTCTGTGTCCAAGCTTACTCACATGGGCCTCTCCACTGGTCTGTTTCACGACATGGCACGTGGCTTCCCCTAGAGCAAGCAATGCATGAGAGAGTGAAAAAGAGCACCCAATAGGGAAGCACAGGTTTTCTGTAACCTCATATTAAAAATTACATCCCATCACTTCTGCCATGTTCTCTTCCTAGAGGCAAGCTGGTAAGTCCAGCCCACAGTCACACGGAGGGGATTACCCAAAGGAAGGAATACCAGGAGACCAGAAGGCAGGACATTGAGGACCACCTTAAGAGCCTGCCCACTATACCTCTATACTCAGAGCACTGTGTTATAGGACAGTTTAATCTCTAGGCAAATATAGAACCGATAAGACTATAAAGCAAATACTTTTACAAGATCCCAGTGTGGTCTGTATAGGCATTTATTTTTCAAAATTTGATTGATTTTTTTTTTTCTTTAGCTAACAACATTGATTTTATTTGAGGGAGAAAAAAAAAACCTGCCAACTTGATTATTGATTTCATTTGAAAAGACTTTTTAACATTTGGAAACTTCTGGATATACTTTGAGAGTAAAAAAAGAAACAGAACTGAAGATTTCACCTACTAAAGAAATGGCTCTTGACTGGGTGTGGTGGCTCACGCCTGTACTCCCAGCACTTTGGGAGGCTGAGGTGGGCGAATCACCTGAGGTTGGGAGTTCTAGACCAGACTGACCAACATGGATAAACCCCATCTCTACTAAAAATACAAAATTAGCCAGGTGTGGTAGCCGGCGCCTGTAATCTCAGCTACTCAGGAGGCTGAGGCAGGAGAACCACTTGAACCTGGGAGGCGGAGGTTGTGGTGAGTTGAGATCATGCCATTGCACTCCAGCCTGGACAACAAGAACAAAACTCTGGTTAAAACAAGAAATGACTCTTAATTTTACTAGGTCTTCTTTACAGCTTTGTATGTATAAAACATCTTGACACATTGAAAGGAAACAACTGGGAAATATCTCAATGAATTCACAAAGGCTGTGTGACTAAAGAAAAGATTATGTTTGATTTTATAGAAAAATGTCATATAGAGATGAAAAATGCTGTAGAAATGGACTGATACAGGGCAACCCAACCATTTTTCACTTTTGCGTGTGAGTATGGTTTTGATTCTATTCAAAGTCTGACTTTTCTAGAGGAAAAAAAAGAGTAACAGTGGCTAGAAAGTTATTCATTTATCTTTATGCTTGGGAATGAAAGAAAATGTGTTCCTCTTTTTGAAGGTGTGCACGCTTTCCTTTCCGTTGAGGTTACTTATGAGGCACATGGAAATAAGGGAATCAAATTTCTACTTCTTCTTGTGCTACAAACCTTTATAAAGGTTGCTATAAATGTCATAACTGCCTTATTTCCTGAAAAGTAATTTTCCTGTCAGTCTGATCTGTTCCTTTGAGATACCATATTATTAGTCTATGATGATTTCTTTAAAGTGCATCAAAGTATGTGCTTTAGTGTATTTTTCTCGTTTCACTACCTTACAGTGAATTTCTCACTAACTTAAAGGCTTGTTCCTAAGTCACTAATTATTCATAAAGGATTGTTTTATTTTATCCCCCTAATGAAATGCATTAAAGTTGAAGAAAAACCCTTAACAGAGCATAAAATGCCAGAAAGAGCTTAGGAAATCAAAAGTCCTTCCAGCTAAAATGTGAATTTAATTACAAGAAGAGGAAGAAGCAGGAGAAAGAAGACGCTTCGAAATGGTGGTATGAAGAGTCCTATAGAGGTGGACAGAGGAGAAAACAGGAGTCATAGTTCAGCATGTATGGCTTCCGTATTGTCAATATCCATCAGGTGCATTAAACACAACCCTAGAAATGAACAAAAAGGCCAGGAATGCAACAGCAATCACAATGATGGTCTTAAAGCATCTAAACCTTCTCTGACCCCACAGTGTCTCTGATACCATGAAGAATATTTCCCAAGAAGGACAGATGATCATGAGGGTATACACACACACACACACACACACACACACACACACATATGTATATAATTGTTTTACTTGTACACCAAGAAATCATTGGCTCAAGCTCACAAAATGCAATCATATTTTATTACATTTTCTAGTTAGTCAAGACTCAACTACACCAGAAAACATTTTAAACAACACTTTTAAACAGGATGTGAATGCTTTGTATTACACAGCTTAATGTAATTGATTTAGAGTCTATGAGGAACACCAATTTTCCTTTTTTTTTTTTTTGTGAGACATATTGATTTAGGGCAAAAAGCAGTAATTGATTGTATCTTTGGAGGTCAAAGGTGAGCTGATGAGAAAGGAAACTGGAAAGGAGAGAGAAAAAGACATATATAGAAAGAGATAAAATGAAGTCTGAATATAAACATCTATTTCTGAGATTTAATTTATTATTACTAAGTTTTCATTTTCCCCAAATAGTTCTCTTCAAGGAACAGAATTCATTTGGACTCAGATCTGCACGCGTGAAGAATCTGTCTGTGTGCTGTGTGGCAGAGCCCATTTGTAAAATAAACAAGAAATATAAAGCTGTTAAGAAATAAGATGAGCCAGGACTTACAGGCACAGATGTACCGTCATCTTTTGGATATTTATACTGAGTTTTCTTAAGCACTCAAAACTTTGGAAGGGTTTTAAGATGCTTCACAGAGTCATTTGTCTAATTGGATATCTAGGAGAGCAATATCTAGGAAGAATGCATTCATTTGAGAAAACGAAAAGTTATTTGTAATTATAATAGCGGGGTTTTCTGCCTCTTTTTGGAACTGGTAATGAGCATGCTGGCTCAGTTCCTCATCTTATGTCTCCTTTTCTCGCTTTTAAATCTTCTTCATTATCTCCTTTATTATCTGCTATTTATTTTACTGAAGGTAATCACTGCTTTATTAATCACTGCTTGAGTAACCACAGTGGGACTTGAAATGAGCTTGTTTGGATTGTAAAAGTCACAAATGCAGGTGGTGGCTGTTGCCTGGACCTCTTGAAATTTCCCTTTTCCCCTTCACTTTTATGAGAACTTCCACGTGTAGAAATGTCATGGGTGATCAGAAGTGGTTTGGTGTTTCTGAAGCTTGGAGAAAGGGAATCTGAAGATACTTTTCAGGTAGCATACATGTGGTGTATTATGGTAAACCACAAGAAATTCCCATTGCTTACATGAGAGAGACTTGATGTGCTTCAAGAGCAAAACAATAAAAATGTTTTTTGAAACAAAAGTAATTTAGGCATCCAGTTTGTTTTTCAGAACTAAAAACTCAGATGCGAATTAATCTTGAAGCTGGTGTTATGTTTTGTTTCTAATGTAGTTGTAAGAAAGACTTATAAAAACTGGATTTCAAATAGCTTTTGCAAAATAACCTTTGAGTGAATTAAATAATCAGAAAGGAATTTCAAATTTCCTTGAAATACTACTAGATCTTAAAAAGTAGGGGTGTTATAAATCCATACATGATATTTCATAGACATACAAACACACACACACACACACATCATCATGTAAAAACTGGTGAAATCTGAATAAAGCCAATGTTTGAGTTAATAGTATAATACCAATGTCAATTTTCTGGTTTGACACTGTACTCCATTTATGTAAAATACGTCATTATTGGGGGAAGCTGACTGAAGGGTATACACACGGTAACTCTGATTTTCTGCAACTTCTTGAGAATTCACATGTGAGAAAAACGAAGATCAGGAATGTAAGAAGAAACTGAAGTTATTTAGAGCTATGTCTTGATGCTTCTTTTCTCATTTCTTTCTTACACACTTTGTCTAGGAGCTTTAAATACCACGTAGATGCTGACACACCCAATTTATATCTCCCAGGTGTATTTCTCTTCTGAGTTTCAAAGTCATACCTAATTACCTATTTGACACCTTCCTTTAGTACTATCACAGGCATCTCAAAATTTTTAAATCCAAGAGTGAGTTTTTAAGCAATTTCAATAGTTTTGGGAGTACAAGTGATTTTTGGTTACCTGGCTGAGTTTTGGTGGTGATTTTAGAAATCAGGTGACGATTTCAGTGCACTCGTCACCTGAGCAGTATACACTGTACCAAATATGTGGCCTGTTATCCCTCACCCCCCTCCACCTTCCCCCCACAGATCCCCAAAGTCCATCATATCATTCTGATGCCTTTGTGTCCTCATAGCTTAGCTACCACTTATGAGAAAATACAATGTTTGATTTTCCATTGCTGAGTTACTCCACTTAGAATAATGGCTTCCAGCATCATCCAAGTTGCATTCCATTTTATGGCTGAGTAGTATTCCATGGTGTATATATACCACATCTTCTTTATCCACTCATGAGTTGATGGGCATTTAGGTTGGTTCCCATATTTTTGCAATTGCAAATTGTGCTGCTATAAACATGAATGTGCATATGTCTTTTTAATATAACGACTTATTTTTCTTTGGGTAGGTACCCAGTAGTGGGATTACTGGATCAAATGGTAGTTCTACTTTTAGTTTTTCAAGGATTCCTAGGAGTGAGTTTTTGAGCAAGTTCCCTACCCCCAGATTTCAGCTGCACGTTGTACTTACTCAGGTTAAGCCTGGAAATGATCCCCTGTCTCACCAGCCTCTGCTCCCAACATCCAGTCTACCACCAAACCCGGGCAATTTTACCTTCAAAGAATCATTGGAAACTCTTAATGTATTTTTCTTACAGTTTTTATTATGGAAAATGGTAAGCATTTACAGAACAAAGAGAATACAATAATGAATTCCTGTGTAGCTATCACCTGGCCTCCAAAATACGATATTCAACTCATGTCCAGTTGTATTTTCTCTCCTCCCCATTTCCTTCACTTCAGTGTATTTTGAATCCAGTCTCAAGTATCATATTATTTCTTCTGTAAGTATTTCAATATACTTTTCTAAAAACATAAATACAATACAATATTACCTTAAAATTATAATAATTTCTTATATTACCAAATATCTATGACTAGATATTTGATAATAAATTAGATATTTGATAATAATATTTGATAATATTATCAAATATCTAGTCATAGTTCACACTTGTAGGATTAGCTTATGATTTTTACAGTATGTTCCTTCAAATCAGAGTCAAACATTTTCATACACTGCAATTGGTGGATATATTTCTTATCCTTTTTAATCATCTCATTTTTTTCTGATTTGTTTATTGAAGAAACTAGGTCATTTATCTGTTAGAATTTCCAGCCCTCCGCATTTTTATGATTTCATCTGTGTGGCTGACACAGAGATGTACCACCCAGATCTCACTTCAGGAAGGACTTGCTGCACAGTTGCTGGGAATGTGAGCAGCAAACAGATTCCCTCTTCTGGCTTTCAGTTCCTTCGTGATCTTACTTAGTCACACGGAGCTTCTTTGTTTTCTTTTTTTCCTTTTTTTGAGACAGAGTCTCACTCTGTTGCCCAGGCTGGAGAGCAGTGGCGCCATCCTGGCTCACTGCAACCTCCGCCTCCCAGGTTCAAGCGATTCTCCTGCCTCAGCCACCCAAGTAGCTGGGATTACAGGTGTGCACCATCACGCCCAGCTAATTTTGTAATTTTAGTAGACACAGGGTTTCACAATGTTGGCCAGGCTGGTCTCAAACTCCTGACCTCAAGTAATGCACCCACCTTAGCCTCCCAAGCTGCTGGGATTACAGGCTTGAGCCACCACTCCTGGCTGGAGCTTCTTTGTTTTTTAGTATAACAAGGTAACTAATTCAGGGTAGTCTTGTACATTTCTGCCTTAATCCTAGAATGATCTATTTTCTTTTAAGGATTTCTGACTCCTTATAATAGGAAATTATCTTTAGGGATCATAATCTGGGGGCGAGGAGTGTTCTTTATTTTCTACTCCGAAAACAGCGGCCAGAGCCGGAAAATTTACAAATAGGACTACAGGCTTATGACTTAACCTTATGGAGGCTGAGATGTCTTAAGATCTGCTATCTGCAAGTTGGAGACCCAGGAAAGCCAGTGGTATGGTTTGAAGGCCTGAGAGCCAGTGAACTGATGGGATAGACTCTAGTCTGGGTCTGAAGGCCTGAGAAGCAAGAGTGCTGAAGGCAGGAGGAGATCAATGTTCCAGCCCAAGCAGGCAGGCAGAGAGCAAATTCAAGCTTCCTCCACCTTTTATTCTATTCAGAGCCTGAATGGATTGGATCATGCCCACCCATGTTGGAGGGGAGGGGGGGCATCTGCCTTTACTTAGTCCACCAATTCAAATGCTAATCTCTTCTGGAAACACCTTCACAGATATCACCAGAAATAATGTTTAACCAGCTATCTGGGTATCCTGTGGCCCAGTCAAGTTGACACATAAAATTAAGCATCACGCCGGGCGTGGTGGCTCACAAGGCCTGTAATCCCAGCACTTTGGGAGGCTGAGGCGGGCAGATCACGAGGTCAGGAGATCGAGACCATCCTGGTGAACACGGTGAAACCCTGTCTCTACTAAAAATACAAAAAAATTAGCTGGGCGTGGTAGCGGGCGCCTGTAGTCCCAGCTGCTCAGGAGGCTGAGGCAGGAAAAAGGCGTGAGCCCAGGAGGCGGAGGTTGCAGTGAGCAGAGATGGCGCCACTGCGCTCCAGCCTGGGCGACAGAGCGAGACTCTGTCTCAAAAAAAAAAATAAAAATAAAAAAAAATTTAAGCATCACATTGTGGTCTTTAAGTCAGCAATGGCTTTACCTGGGAACATGTTAGAAACTCAGATTTTCAGATCCAACTTCACACCTATTGAACCAGAATCTGCATTTCAATAAGCTTGAGAAGCACTGCTTTAATTTAACCCATTTTACTCTTTACACACATGTAGAATTTTCCATCTGTATTCATTCTTTGACACCTTTTCTCCCTCTATCATGATAGCAAACATTGAATGTGCCAACAGACCATTGTGCAATTGTGCCAATTTGCACAGACACTGCGTAGAGTGCTTTCGAAATTATTTAATACTCAAAGACCCTTTAAAGAAGATCTGATTATTATCTCCATTTTTCAGGAGAAGAAACACAGACTTAGGATGTTTAGGTAACCTGCTCAAGTTACATAGCAGTGGTAAATTCAGGACTGAAAAATAGCTGGTCTGATTCATACATTGTGTTCAACTACTTTGCCATATTAACTCCCTGGGATCTTTCTAATCCTTCAACATTTCCATCAAATTCTGTCTTCTTCAGCCCCTTTGCTGAACTCTTGCGGCTATTCCATTGCTTCTCAGAAGCTGATAAATTATCCTGTCTTCATTAACCAGTCAATCGTTCTTTCTCTGATACCCCACATTTGATCATTAACAAATGCTATGTCTGACCTTCAAAATATTCCTCGAGTGTGAGCATTGCTCATTGTGTTGTCCACTGCCACCAGTTAAAGCACCATTGTCTCTTGCCTGGAACATGACATAGTCCTCTAATTGCCTCCCATTCTTGCTTGTCTACAGTGTGTCAAGAACAGCCATGGTGGTCTCCTCTTCAAAATCTTTCAATGGCTTCTAACTGCGCTTCTGGTGAAATCCAAACTAATTACCAGGGCTTATAAGGCTCTGCATTACAGGTCAGAAACAATGGACTAAGGGCCCAATATGGCCTGCCACTGATTTTTAAAATAAAGCATTACTGTAACCCAATGATATCCATTTGTTTACACATGATTTGTGGCCGGCTTTTCCTTTACTATGGTGGCATTAGGTAGAGGTGACTGAGACTGTGGGGCCCACAAAGCCTAAAATATTTCCTATCTAACCCCTTACAGAGAAAGTTTATTAATGCACACTTTAGATGGTCTGGCCCTGCCTACCTTTCTGACTTCACCTCCTAGCTCTCTCCCTTGTGTGCCCTCTGCTCTGGCCACAAAGCCTTCTTACTCTTCCTTGAATATGCCAAGCTTGCTTCTGCCACAGGATTTCAACTAAAAATATTTACTTTGCTAGAATGTTTTTATCTCTAAGATCCACATGGCTCCCTCCCTAGCTTCATGCAAGTTCTGCTCAAATGTCACTTCAGCATGGCCTTCCCTGGCCACCCTCCCTAACATCTCCCCACCCCTGTTCCATCACTTTCCACTCCTTGACCTCCTTTATTCTTCACGGCTTTTATCACCATCTGGCATCCATCTGTTTGTTTGTTAATTTATTGTCTCTCTTCTTCCACGAAAACCTAAGCTCCATGGAATGAAGGATCTTAATTGTTTGGTCCTCTGTTGTATCTCTAGCAGTCTTAGACCACATAGGTGCTTAGTTTATTTGTTAAATAAACTAACTTCCTAACTAGCTATCATGTGTGGCAGATGCTGTGCTAGATACCAGGTATACAGAGGTGAACTCTTGTTTATGGCTCTCCAGGGCCCACATGGGACCTGGACGTGGTGCTGGAAAGTGATCATCTTGAGCTTCGTGTGGCAATTCCTCAAAGACCTAGAACCAGAAATACCATTTGGCCTAGCAATCCCATTACTGTGTGTGTACCCAAAGGAATATAAATCATTCTGTTATAAAGACACATGCACATGTATGTTCATTGCAGCACTATTCACAATAGCAAAGACACAGAATCAACCCAAATGCCCAGCAGTGATAGACTGGATAAAGAAAATGTGGCACATATACACCATGGAACACTATGCAGCCATAAAAAGGAACAAGATCATGTCCTTTGCAGGGACTTGGATGGAGTTGGAAGCCATTATCCTCAGCAAACTAATGCAGGAACAGAAAACCGAACACCACATGTTCTTACTTATAAGTGGGAGCTGAACAATGAGAACACATGTACACAGGGAGGGGAACAACACACATTGGGGCCTGTCAGGGTTGGGGTGTGAGCAGGAGGAGAGAGAGCATCAGGATAAATAACTAATGCATGTGGGGCTTAATACCTAAGTGATGGGTTCATAGGGGCAGCAAACCACCATGGCACACGTTTACCTCTGTTACAAACCTGCACATCTTACACATGTATCCCGGAACTTATAAAAAAAAAAAATACTGCAAAAGTCACCAGGAGACAGTACATCTATGAGGTGAAACCAGGTGTTCTAAGGCAGGGCATCTATATTTTTGGATTTCAGAGAATAAGGTATTTTTCTCTGCATTTTCTTTTTACTTCTGGAGAATGACATAAGGCTGCCAACTTCATTATTTTGTCAAATTGGATATTTCAAGTAATAAATCTGCTGGCTGCAAAAAGATACCTTCAAGATAGGTGAAAACATTTAACTATGAACTGGATATTAGATAATATGATGGAATTATTAATATTTAGTGTGACAATGGCAATATGATTATATATGAAAATGTCAGTTTTGCTTAGAGATGTATATTGGAGTACAGAGGGATGAAATGGCATGAAGCGTGGGATTGGCTTTCAAATAACTGAGCAACAGCAATGAAATGTGGAAGGTAGTAGTGTTATCCCCATTTTACAGAAAAGGAAAGGGAATCTTTTGATGAACTTGCTACTCATGAAGGTTACGCAACTAGTAAGAGGTGGAGCTAAGAGTTGAACTCGGGCAATATGAACCTAAAATCCAGTGTTACTGAATGAGTCACTCCAATGAAGAACTTCAACTGGAAATTTGGGGCCCTACGGAGAGGCCACAGCATGCAAAGATGCCAACCGTCCTCACTGATACTTCTATCCACCCTTCCATCTGTGCTCCTGCCTCCATCCCCACCCTCAGATAAGGAAACTCAGGACCTCTAGACATGTCAAGAACATACTTGGGTTGAGAGACAGCTCTCTATACAGACAGGTCTCCGATTAGACACCAACGTTTGTAGCCAGATTTTTTTTTCCATTTTTTTAAATCTTTCATCTCCATGGTGTTCAGTGAATCCAGAACATAAACAGACAGATGGTCTAAGTGGGCGGGCATTTTCACTTAATGCCAAAACAGTTGCCATCGATCCCACCTCTTAAATTAATACCATCTCCCTCTTAAATTAATGATGTCACAGGTATGCAGCTCCCTGCAGACCTTGGCAATCACATGGGAATGTTTTTGGCACTTTTGAGAGATCAGATTTATGAAAAAATAATCTCAGAATCTGCAAATGTTTTCCAGAGAAACCTTATCCTGTTAAGAACTCTTGGACTGATAATCTCTTGATAACTGACAGTGAAATAACACTAATAATAACAACTAAAATGTAGCATGCATTTATGAGTATCAGGTACCATGCTGAGTACAAAGATTTTCACCAAGTCATTCTCATCACCACTCTGCTTAGTGGGTACCTTGTGACTATTTTGGAGGTGGGAAAACTTACAACCAGCTAACACTTTTTAGTTACGCATTCGCTCTCTTTCACCTCAAATATTTATGAAGCATCTTCCATACTTAAGGCACATTATGTACAACTTATTACAGACTTTCAAGGAGCTTTTAGCCTTAAAATAGGAGAAATTAACAGCAACAATAACATTTATGGAGTTTTTACCATGTGTCAGATGCTGTGCCTTTCAGTCTTTGGTTGTTTAATGATTTCAACAGTCTCTGTTACAGATTCTCTTTTCTGCCCCATATTTTACAAACAGGGAAACTGGAGCATAGATAGGTTCAGTGACATGCCTCAAATCACACATGTACGAAACAGTAAGAGCTCAGATTTAAACCCTGGAAGCCTGTCTCTGGACCTGCATGCCTAGCCATCATGCCATACTGGTCTTCCTTATTTAAAATGTACACATCCACCCACCCGTCCTCCCACCAACACACACTAAAAATAGCCAGTAATGTGAAATCAAGTTAGAATAAGTTCTATTTACTTTTTTCAACGTTCAATGAGAGCGTCAACATCTCTAGGTAAGAAGCCTGATTCATCTTCCTGTCCCCAGGACCCCAGACCACTGACTCCGTGGGTAGTGGTGTTGATTTTTGCACCCCAGGGAACATTTGGTAATGTCTGCAGATCCTTCTAGTTGCCACAACTTGGGGAGTGTTACTACTGGCTTCTAGTGGGTAATGACAGGGATGCTGCTACCCCCGCAGAACACACAAGACAGTCCCTGACATCAGAGAATTCCCCAGCCCCAAATCAGTAATGCCAAGGCTGAGACCTTGTCTGAGTATAATGACTAACGAAGTAAGTGTTCAATATATAGTTTTTTGGGTAAATTTCAAGTCATATACCAACGACCTCCACCAAACAATAATCCCTAAAAGATAAACATTTGCTTATCTTTCAAAACCCAGCTCAAGCAGCACCACCTCCTAGAAGCCTTTCTGACAACATCAGACAGCACTGTTTTTTCTTTTTAAAAATCCTAGTAAAATATTGGCTTATTTTACTTTCTCTTCACCACTTTCCTAGTCACCTCTGCTCGGGGAATGCAAATGTCAGCCTAAGGATGACACTATTAGGCCAAAAGTATGTTTCTTAAAAAGCAATGTGAAACATTTCAACTTTCTTTTTTTGTTTTTGAAAAGGAAAAACCTGTGAATTTTCCATGGCTTTGTAGCTGGGATTTAAATTGTAAGTTTCCAGCCACAAACAGTTATTCAGCTTTTAATGAAATGCAAGCCTTCTGTCCAGTTGCTAAATCTCCTGAGATAGTTTCTGGTTTCTTTAGTTCTCAGTAGAACATTCTTTTATTTTTTTTTTTTTATAGACAGGTTTATTGAGGTATAATTTACATATAGTAAAATTCACTCTTTTTAAGTGGATAATTCTATTTGTTTTGACAAATGTACAGTGGTGTAAACGTTACAAAAACAAACTAAGCACACATAAACTGTTAATAGTAAATGTTTTACATTTTACCACATTTATTTGTTTGTTTATTTATTTGAGACGGAGTCTTGCTCTGTCACCCAGGCTGGAGTACAGTGGTGCAATCTTGGCCCACTGCAACCTCCGCCTCCCAGGTTCAAGTGATTCTCCTGCCTTAGCCTCCCGAGTAGCTGGGATTACAGGTGCACACCACCAGGCCCGGCTAATTTTTGTATTTTTAGTAGAGATGAGGTTTCACCATGTTGGCTAGGCTGGTCTCAAACTCCTAACCTCAAGCGATCTGTTCGCCTCGGCCTCTCAAAGTGCTGGGATTACAGGCGTGAGCCACTGGCCTAATTTTTTTTTTTTTTTTTTTACAAGAAGTCTGTCTTAGTTTTCTAAGTATTTTCTATCTGGTCTATCAAGACATAATTTACATATAATAAAATTTACCCTTTGCAGTTCTAAGAGTTTTGATAAGTGTCTACAATCATGTAATCACTACCACCTTCATGATGAAGAATATTTCTATCACCTCTAAACATTTTCTCACACCCAGATGCAGTTAAGCCCCTTCCCTCTTCACACCACGAGGCCCTGAGAGCACCTGACCAATGGGTTTCTGAGCTGGTACTTTTGTTTTTTCCAGAATGTTCTAGAAATGGAATCATATAGCAGTGTGTGGTATTTCATGTCTAACTTCTTTTGCTTCACCTAATGCCTCTGAGGTTCACCTATGTTGTTGGAGGTATCCATAGTTTGTTCTTTTTATTGCTTTTTATTCCATTGTATGGATGTTCCACAGGTTCTTTATCAATTCATGAGTTGATGGGTATTTGGTTTGCTTTCAGTTTTTGGAGATGATGGAGATTATGAATAAATCTGCTCTTAGCATTTGCATACAGGGTTTCATTGGGACATACATTTTTGTTTTTCCTGTAAAATAGGAGTGAGATTGTTGGGTCTTGCTAAGTATATCTTTAACTTTATAAGAAGCTGCCAAACTATTTTCCAAAGTGCTTGTGCTGTTTCACCATCCCACTAGCAATGGATGACAGTCCCAGCCACTTCACCTCTCTGTAACCACTTAAAATTGTCAGTGGTGGCCAGGCATAGTGACTCATGCTGGTAATCTCAGCACTTTGTGAGGTTGAGATGGGAGGATAACTTGAATCCAGGAGTTCAAAACCAACCTGGGCAGTAGAGTGAGATCTTGTCTGTACAAAAAAAAAAAAAAACTTAAAAATTAGCCACGCATGGTGGTGCATGCCTATAATCTCAGCTACTCAGGAGGCTGAGGTGGGAGGATCACTTGAGCCTGAGAGGAGGATGCTTCAGTGAGCCAAGACTGTACCACTGCACTCTAGCCTGAGAAACAGAGCAAGAACTTAACTGGAAAAAAAAAAATTGCATTTGCATTTCCCTGATGACTAATGATGTCGAGCATTTTTAATATGCTTATTTGCTATCCATATCTCTTCAGTGGTTATGCGTTTATTCAAATCTTTTGCTCGCTTTTTAATATGGCTGTTTTCATGGTGAGTTTTGAGAATTCTTGATATATTTTGGATACAAGTCCATTATTAGATTTGTAATTTGCAAACATTTTCTCCTAGCTGTGGCTTGTCTTTTCATTCTCTTAATATTCTTTCAAAGAGCAGAAGCCTATAATTTTGATGAAGTCCAAGTTATCAATTTTTTCTTTTATAATTTGTACTTTTTGTGTTTTATGTACGAAATAATTGTCTAGTACCAGGTCATAAAGATTTTTTTCTCCTAAGTTCCCTTTTAGCAGTTTTTTTTTTTTTTAGATTTTACATTTAGATTTATGATTCATGTTGAGTTTTGTATATAGTTTGAGGTATAAGTCAAGGTCTCTTATTTTTGTATGTGATGACCAACTGTTCCAACAGAATTTGTTAAAAAAACAATCGTAAGTTGCAGGGCCTGCTCAAACTGAGTAACTATTGTTGAAGGTGTTTTGGATAGCACAGGGCCAAAATTGCAATCATATAGCCCAGGCATGCCAATGAAAAACAGCTTTAACCTCTTGTTAGTATCATCAGCCAGGCAGGCTGGCTGCATCGGCAGCACCTGGGACTAGTTAGGAACGCCATAGAGCTTGACCCACCTCCAGATCAGGGAGACAAATTTCAGCGTTGCCTCTACCTCCTTGCCAGTCAACTTGCAGTGAAGTTTTTTCTTGTCTCAAAAGCTGGTGCCATAATAGGGCCTTCTCTGCACACCAGGCATGAGTTGACTGCTCAATAACATAGTCATTATTCATTAAATTACCTTTGCACCATTATCAAAAGTTAACTGACAATATGTATGCAGCTTTATTTCTATTCTGTATTCTGTTTATGGCAGCTTTCTTTGTATCTACTTTCTTGAGCAAACACTTACATGTACCAAACACAGTGAACAGCACTTCACAAATAATAACTCATTTAGCACTCATTACAACCTTCATGGCATCTGCTTCTAATGGTTCTATTTTCTTGGCAAGGAACCTGAGGCACAGAGAGGTTAAGTAGATTTCCTAGGGTCACACAGCCTGTAATTGATGGAACTTTGCTTCTATTTTCTTCTCTCATTGTAAATCATCCTTTAGTATAATCGTTGATTTGGCTGTCTGAATTCTTCATGAGTTGGTAAGCTGTTTGAGGATAGAGATTGTGTCTTTAAGCTTTGTGGCCTGAACACTTAGCTAATGCCAGCCTCGGAGAACATGCCCCATGAAGGTGTATGCATGAATTAATGAATGAATGGGCAAATGCACAAAGTGTGGACCAAATGGGTGCTCTGAAGATTGTGCTCTTTGGAACCTCTGCCACTGGCATCATTTCCCAAGTGGAAAAAAAAAAAAAAAAGAGTGCCAACAACGCAGACCAAAAGCTAGGTGAAAATGAATACACGGTCTGTCTCCATTAAAAACAGAAAAAGAATTATGCTTAGGAATATTCATCACTGGTGCATGATGGTCCAGATTTCAACAGATCAACTTTGATATGCTGGTAAGAGACTATTTGTGGCAAGACTGAACGTTGGAGGCCACACTGCAGAGCTCATCCGGAGATATGACAATTGCCAACATCTGTATGGGAATTAAGGGATGGAGGCGTGAGGTTAATTGCCAGGGCTTTAAGAGGCAGGAGAGGAGGAGGTGGCTGAATTATCAGAATCGTGGTGCTGTTATTGGGAAGAGCCAAGGCTCTGGAGTCGGCAAAGAAGATTAAGCTGCGGGTGACAGGCAGGTGGAGGGAAACCGAGCGCATCCCACTGGCTCAAGGTGACCTTTCTTTCTTGTCTTTTCCTTTTATGATTAAAGGACAATCATGCTTGTGGTTACAACTATCAACAGAAAAGGAGGGTAGAAATTAAAAAGTCTCCAAACTTCCCTGGTTCCCCTGAGAGAGTTCGTAAGCTTGACTTTGATTCCAGAGATTTTTCTGGGTACATAAAGTGATCTATCATAAACATCTAACTAGCAGGCAAATTTTTGTGTTTCCCTCACCTCAGGGAGTCCTCTTACTTCCAAGTCTTTCCAAAGTCTCTCGTATTCCAGAAAACGTATTTTCTAATTTTTGGTTTTTTTGCACAGCGAATAGCTCTTTGTTGCTCACTTTAGCTGCAGATTAGAATCATCTGAAGATTTTTGTTATATTTATAAATGATGACTGCAGAAGCCTCAGTCCCAGAGAATCTGATAGATTTGTTTTTGGGTATGGCCTAGATATTGGTGTTTTCCCCACATGATCCTACTATGCAGCCAAATGGAAGTACAACTGATTCTCAAGTCAAATTGCACCAGAATTACTTTATTTCCTTTAACTATGGTTATTATCCAGGCCCCTCATGAGAGAGTTTGATTCAATCCTTTTGGAATGGAGGCAGGGCAGTGGTATTTTTTTTTTCATTGTTCCCCAGGTGCAGCTAGGGTTTACTCACTGCTGCCTGAAGCTTTTGCAATCCATGCTAATGGGAGCTGTGTGGAGGGGGAACCTCATACAATGTTTAGAAAAGGAGGCAAAGACGTTGAACCCAGACCTGGTCATTCTCAGCAGGAGCTCATGATTGCAATTTGTGGGTGTTGTAAGCATCTCTGTGGTGGTCAGGAATCCCTACCTGCAAGATAAAGGAAAAAGAATTTTACTAATGTCACGTGATTGGTGACTTGCTGCAGGATCTTACCTGGAGGAACATCATTCATTTAAATAAAAATGAAAGCAATCGGCTCTGAATCACTGTTCAATCAGTGCTTCTCAAACTTGAATGTGCACAGAAATCATCAGGGCATCTTGTAATGGTGCAGGTTTTGATTTGGTGGATCTGGGGTAGGGCCTGAGATGCTGCCTTTCTAATAGGCTCCTGCGGAATTGTCTTGGGATGACGATTTGAGTGGTAGGGTATCAGTTCACTCAAAATGTGGTTCTGACGTGAGAACTTTGAATATAGTTATTTTATGTAATAAGAGAGTGGATTATATTTCAAACTGACTTTATTACATATGTATGATTTTAAATGGATATATAGCTAACATAAGAAATGAACATAGACATTGAACCATTCACTTGTATAGTTTAGATATACCATTTGGCCCAAATGCTTTTTTACTTACTTTTACAATCTTTTCATTAAGAATAAAGTTTTGCTTTGGGGGTGGGATGGTGGGTCATTTTGTATTCTGGCACATATATAATCTTTAGGGATTAGCATTCATAAACATAGATAGTTCTCTGAAAGCATTGAACAGGTGGTAGAATGAAGTAGGAAGCCGGTGACTGAGAAAAATCTAGGCTGGTTAGCAGATGCCTTCACCTGGAAAACAGGGATAATATTCATACCTACCTCATAAAGTTGCAGTAGAAATAAAATGGGGGGATACATATGCAAAGCATATAGCACAGTGTCTGTTCTATAAAAGGGACTCCATAAGCTATGCCAGTTTTATTACTATGTTATCAGCCCTTCAGGAGGTTATGGGACACTTAGGAGCATATTTGGACTCCTTCAAAACAAAATGGATGAGTAAATGTTTTTCTTCATTAACACCTATGCATTTACAATTTTATGTAAATTCCTGCATACTAACAAGTCATGCATGCCTTTCTTTAGTCTTTTTATTCTACTTTGTTGCCTGGGTCCTCCATCCTCACATATCAGCACCCCTCCTATATTAACCTGGGTTAATATCTAGCATGTACTTTAAATTTTTTTTATTTTTTTTCTAGTATATATTTTTAAAACAAAAAACCCTGCACTTACGCAAACTACAAAATTTGCGAAGTTTTTACATGTATATACACATATGAATGAATCACCAAAATCAAGAAAATGAAATTATTTTTCATTCCCAAAAGTTTCCTCATGCACCTTTGTAATGCCTCCTATCATCCCTTCGCGCCCTCTTACAGGTCCCAGGAAACATTGATCTGCTTTCTGTCACCAAAGAGCATTTTGTATTTTCTAGAATTTTATAAAATTTTATAAAGTTACTCATATAGTATGTAATCATTTTTGCCTGGCTTTTTTCACTTAGCATAATTATGTTGAAGGCCGTTCATGTCATGATCATTGATTTAGATAGACGTTTCTTCTTTACAAATATAGGCATTTAATACTATAAATTTTCCTCTAAATATTGGTTTAGCAGCATCCCACAAATACATTTTGTTGTGTTTTCATTTTCATTCAGTTCAGAATATTAATTTCCATTTTGATTTTTTTTCCTTTGGTGTTATTAAATTTTCAAATATTTGTGAATTTTCCAGAAATCGTTTTGATTTCTAATTTAATTCCATTATGATCCGAAAAGAGTGTTTCGTATGAATGAAACCCTTTTAGATTTGTTGAGCCTTGTTTTGTAGCTCAGAATATGGCCTACCATGGTAAATTTTCAATGTGTACTCTGTTTTTGGATGCAGTGTTTTAAAAAAACATCAGTTAGATCAAGTTGGTTGATTGTCTTCAAATCTTCTGTATTCTCACTGATTTTCTATATACTTGTTCTACCAATCCCTGAGAAGGATATTGATATCTTTGACTAATTATAGATTTCAATTTTCTGATAATTTTTGTCAGTTATTACTTCCTGTATTTTGAAGCTCTGATACTGGGTATACAAATGTTTAGAACTGTTATGTCCTTTAGATAAATTGGCCCTTTTATCATAATGAAATGATCTTCTTTATTCTTAGTAGTATTCTTTACTCTGATTTAGCTATTTCAACTTTCTTTTCACTTGTGTCAGCATATTTTTTTCTACCCTTTCTAATGTATTTGTATCATTATGTTTAAAGTACATTTCTTGTAGGGAGCATATATTTGAGTGTTGGCTTTTAAATCTAATCTAACAATGTGCTGTTTAATTGGACTATTTAGACCGATTTCATTTAATGTGATTATTGATGTGATTAAGTTAAACATATTATCTTGCCATTTGTTTTCTATTGTATCATTTATTCCTCGTTCCCTTTTGCTTTTCTCCCTGCCTTCTTTTGGGTTAATTGTATATTTTATATAATTTCATTTGTCTTCTTTATTGTTTCATTGACCATGATATTTTTTGTTATTTTAGTAGTCATTTTAGAATTTACAGTTCACATTTTTCACTTATCACAGTCTACTTTCAGGTGATGAAGTATACTTTACATGTAGTATGAGATCTTTACAATAGTCTACTTCTATTTCTCCCTGCCTGACTTCTATGATACAGTCATCAGGCATGTAATCTATACATATGTTATAAAAACTAGAGATGTATACACAAACTCATACATATAGTGTGTAGAGCTATATATGCTTATATATAATGTTTATAAAATATAATGAAATATATAAAATAAACATATAAATATAAAAATATTGCGTTATTTTTGTTTAAATTATAAATATTTTATGCTTAGTAATTTTTATTTTATTGCATGCCAGATATTGTGCAATAGATCTTTTTGGGTACTGAATATTTTTGTTTTCCACAAAAATTATCAAACTTTGTTCTAGGACACAGTTATCTATAGTAGTTACCGTTTACCCGCAGTTTTGCCTTTTATGGTTTCAGTTATCTGCAGTACAGTACAGTGATCTCTTTGTATCTGTGGGGGATTGGATCCAAGACCCCCAAAAGATACCAAAATCCATGGATGCTCAAGTTTCCTATATAACTTGGCCTAGTATTTGCATATAACTTATGTACATCCTTCTTTATACCTTATCTCTAGATTACTTATAATAATTAGTACAATGTAAATGCAATGTAAAGATTGTTATAGGATATTGTTTATCTATTTGTATTTTTTATTGTTGCTTATCCTCTTCTTAAATTTAGTTTTTGAATATTTTAAATTTGCAGTTCACTGAATCTGTGTATATGGAACCTGTAGCTACAAGATGTCTGACTGTTCAAGAAATTTTGAGAGAAGGGGAGAGAGAGTGTATTCACATAACTTTTATTACAATATATTGTCCTATTTTATTATTAGTTATTGTTGTTAAGCTCTTACTGTACCTAATTTAGAAATTAAATTTTATCACTGGCATGTATTTATAGATAAAAAACCAATCTGTATAGAGTTTTATACCATCCCCAGTTTCAGGCATCCACTGGGGATCTTAGAATATATTCTTTGCAGGTGGGAGAATTCCTGTCCTTGAAAGCAGTAGGATCCCTGCAGATTTTGCTTTTAAGATCTGTCAGCCTGGAGAAGCGCTCCGTTTGGGGCCTATTCTTTCCCATTTCTGAGGCAAGACCCTCTGTGAACTCCATCGCATGCCTATGAGTCACGATGCCTCCCATTTCTGAGGCAAGAGCCTCTGTGAACTCTATCGCACGCCCATGAGTCACGATGCCTCCCATTTCTGAGGCAAGAGCCTCTGTGAACTCTATCGCACGCCCATGAGTCACGATGTCTCCCATTTCTTTCTTGTGGCAATAGGAACTATTTCCCAGCCCCGCATGAGTGCCGACAACAGTTATTTCTTCAGCTTCAGGTAGTTTCCTAACATGTATGAACTGGTTTTTTTTATTTTAATAAATGAATATTTGAGGGAAACCCCCAGCAGCTCTTCCCAGTTCTTTTTCTGTGCGTCTTTCTCCTCTGAGAAAGCTACTGTGTCCTCCGAGCTTTAACCACCTTGGTTTTCCTAAGTATCCTTAACTCCGGGAGTCGGCCTGGCTCCTGTAGGCTCCTCGGGTACCAGGGCCTGGTTAGTGCCTTAAGGCAGTTAGCTAGAACTATAGTGCGCCTCACCTTGTTTGTTTTCCATCTCTCAGGACCATTGTCTTTTGTTGTCTTATATTCATTATCTTGAAAAGTATCGTTTCATATATTACGTCCTGCATTATTATTTTTTTTGGTTGTTTAGGGCAGGAATGTAAATTTAGTTCCTGGTACTCTGTCTTGGTTGGAAGTAGAATTACAGTTCCTTCATGCTCATTGTCTACATCCTCATATAACTACATATACTCATGTGTATACACATGCACACACATATAAATGCACATTTAATTATCTCATTATTCTACTAAAATGGAATTATATACATATACTGCATCTTAATTTTCTTACCCATAGATGCCTTGAGCCCTGTCCCCCCATCAATGGGTATAATTATAATTCAATCATTTGAATGTCAATATAATATTTTGTAATGTGGATGTGACATAATTTTTAAAAAACCATCTACTTATGGACACTTCCTTTATTTCTAATATTTGACACTTTTAACAATGTAGCAATGCCTCTCTCCTTCTCTCTCTCTCTCTGTCTCTGTTTTTATTTTTTTAAACAAAGATTAGTCATAATAATAGTGATCATGATGATCATGACAAGCATGTATTGAACCTATGTCCAAGTGCTTTGCATATATTAACTAATCTAATCCTAACCAACACCTTTGAAAGTATATAAGGTATTATCACTCTTTTACAAAAACGAAACTGAGTCAATAAAAGGTTAAACCACCTGCCCAAAGTCAGACAGCCTGTAAGTAGGGAAGTTGGGTTTTGAAGCCAATCTAGCTGCAGACTTTGAAGCTTAGTAGCATTTTCTATTGTTGTCTGAACTGTAACTTGGTTGATTTTACTTAATAATATATCTTGGACATGTTTTCATATTAGCACTTATAGGTTATCTCATTCTATCTTTTAGCTATATTTGAATATACCAGAATTTATTTCCCTAGTCTTCTATTGTTGGACATTAAATTGTTTATAGTATTCTGCTTTTATACACAATTTTGCAATGAACATCCCTGAATATATATGTGTTAGTTATATCTTTGGGAATTTGTGTATCTGATGAATAAATTTCTAGCAATAGTTTATTAATTAAAGGGTATGTGCCTGTATATTTTTAATAGGTGCTCACCTCCTTCTCACCCATACAGATGATATCTATTAAGTTTATAAATGTAAACTTTCAACAACAGTGTGACTGTGGGAGAGTGATATTTAAGGGATATTTTAAAGGGTGGTGTAGACATGATTCACATGTTATTTCAAAATGACGTGTCATTGTTTTCCTTCTTCTTTTCAACTTCTTCTCTTTCATATTTCAGTATGAAATAGAAAAATCCAACAACCCTGTTTCCATTGAAAAATGCCAAATAAATCATCAGATCTTTCTTTTTAGAGGCATTGCCTTCATTATCTGGATGTAACAATTATAACAACTGGGAACCCGATTCGGGCTGTTGGCGTCTCCCGAAATGTTCAATCATAATAGGGGAACTAAGAACATTTTCCATTTCCTTCTGGCATACAGAAGTATTAACAATCCTAGGAAACTGACAACCTTCCATTTCTATAGCATCTGAAATACAACCCAAAAGAAACTGAGCTCAGATCTGGCCTCAAGTTTGGACATTTGAAATGGGAATGCATAGGTCTTGGCTTATAGCTCTCAGAATCCCAGCTTTGTACATTTTCCCCTTGGACAACGTATGTGCTTAGTAGATGAGGAGGAAACCGCATGCTTCTCTCCAACTCAGTGGAGAGAAACAGTTCTTCTCTGTTTCCTTCTAATGATTTCATTAGTCATATTGTTTACATTTTACTGAAAAAAATTATATCCCTCTCTTTGAAATACTTGAGCATTAGACGGTTCATGTAAATAATAAATCTACCTAAGTTTACAAATTCTTGACTAGAAATAATAAACTTGGGCAATAATACTAACCATAGAATTGAACAGATTTTCCCAGAGGGGCACTTGGTAGGGAAATTTGGTAATTATAGTCAGCAAATGGCCCTTTGGCAACAGAATGTCTTTTTTAAAAGCTCAACAAAAATAATTCTGGGGAAAATAAAAAGGCATAATCTGTGAAACGCTGAATGTAAACTATACCACATGACCTAATTAAGAGGACTGCTATGGAGGCTTTTTCCAAAATACTCAATAAAATGAGCCTTATTATGGCAGTTTGGGGGAAAGTAAGCCTGTTTGTTTTGGAGGTGCAAATGCCAGATAATATAATATTAAAAGAAGATAGATTCAAAAGCAAAAGAGGTTACTGTGAAGAGCAGATAAATGAAGTGTAAGCACATTTAGTGTTAAAGACATTTTTTTCTCACTGTTACAATATCTGGTACTACAGACACATGGAAATTTAAAGCTTTTTTTCCCCCACAGTGCAGACATTATGCTTAGATTGCATGTTGCTCATCTAATATCCTTGATATGAGCTTTAGTAATATTGAAAGACTTGCCATTCAGCCGCCTAACAGTTCTAAAGTAGATATCTGGCCTAGCCACCAGATTGAAGAATGTGAAAGAGCTTATTCAGCCACGTGAATGAACAAAGTCAATGACCACTCTGTTACTTCCTGTTAGTTCACCCATCCCTCCATCCCTCCTCCTGTCTATTTTTCATTAAAATGTTGAGTGAATATTTCCTACATCTCTGGCACTGCTCAAGGTGCTGGAGCTACAGCAGGGAACAAAATAAACAACGTCCTGTTCATATGGAACTTACATTTTAGTGGATGTTGGGTTGGAGAAATATAACAAATAAACAGATAAATAAGACCATAATTTATCAGGTAAGAGTAGATGATAAGAAGGAAAATAAAGCCTGTGAAAGAAATAAAGCATGAGGGAGGGGTGTGTGTGTGTGTGTGTGTCTGTGCATGCACGTGTGCTTTTTTAACAGGAACAAGAACAAAATTAAGGAATAAAGAAAAAACCTTAAGGCTATCTTGGAGGAAGACCACTGGAGATGGTGCACAGGCCCTGAGGTGGGAACAGCTTGGGATATCCGAGAGTAACAAGGAGGCCAGCTGGACTGATGCATAGTTTTCAAGGAGGAGAGTCATAGGAATTATGAGCAGAGACATGTCTACAGGCATGATCATGTACTTGGGGCCTTACAGGCAATGGATTTTATTTCTAGAAGGGTGGGAAGCCAATAGAGAGTTTTGAGTATTTTAGTGGCTTGATCTGACTTCTGTATTAAAATACATTTGGCCATCCATATCTGTGCATTCCACATCCATGGGTTCTGCCAAGAGAGGGCTGAAAAATATTCCGGGAAAAAAAATTCCCCAAGTTCCAAAAAGTGAAACTTGAACTTGTCACAAGGATGAAGTATTGCACAGGTCTTGTGTTAGGTATTATAAGTAATTTAAAGGATATGGGAGGATATGTGTAGGTTATATGCAAATGCTATGTCATTTTATATAAGGGACTTGAGCATCTCAGGATGTTGGTATATGCCAGGATGTGGGGATTAGAACCAATCTCTTATAAATAATGAGGAACAACTATACTCCCTCTGGCACCTATTGGAGTGATGGTGACATTCTATACCTTAATTGCCATGGTAGTTACACAACTGTATGTGTTTATCAAAACTTATAGAAACGTACACCTGAAGGGTAAATTCTACTGGATATAAATTATAGCTCAATAAGCCTGAATTTTAAAACATTCTTTATATCTGCTGTGTAGATGATACAGGGGCTGGAATGAATATAGACAGACTAATTAGGACGCTATGGCAAAAAATCAGGTGAAATACAATGATAGTTTTAACTAGGTTGGTAACAGATTTTGGTGAGAAATATCAGGGTTTAGGGTAATTTTTTAAAACAATACAGCCACTGAAACTTAGTGATAAGTATAAATTCTTCTCTCATTTCCCACTCTTGGCAAACCTCATCAAATGCTACCACCACAAACCAGTTAACTCAAGCCGTAATTCAACGAATATCTTGATTAATGCATCAGTCAATTCTATAGGCTCTTCTTCCAAAACATGGTTTGAATTCTTCCATTTTTATTTGTGCCAACCATACCTTGATAGCATCTCTATCTTTGGAAGATGGGATAGCAAATCCTATCATTTCTTGCTAAAACAATTGCAGTTTCTTACTATCTTGTCTTTGAATTTATTTTCCTAATAAATTGAAATATATTCTCAGTATGGAAATTCAAAGTAATCATTTTGAAACTTCTATGTAACATATATTTATTGAGTACCTACTATTTGCTTGGCTGATTTAGAATCTGGAGGGAATAAAACAGACCAAAGTCTATTAAACATGAGCCTGTTTAAGTGGGTTTATGAATTAAAATACCAGGTTAACCCTTATAAAATGAGCAAGTGGCTTAGAAATATTCCTGCAAACAGGCTGGGCGTGGTGGCTCACACCTGTAATCCCAGCACTTTGGGAGGTCAAGACAGGTGAATCACTTGAGGTCAGGAGTTTGAGATCAGCCTGGCCAACATGGTGAAACCCTGCCTCTACCAAAAATACAAAAATTAGCTGGGCATGGTGGCAGGCGCCTGTAGTCCCAGCTACATGGGAGGCCGAACCAGGAGAATCACTTGAACCCAGGAGGCGGAGGTTGTAGGGAGCCGAGATCATGCCACTTCACTACAGCCTGGGTGACAGAGTGAGACCCTGTCTCAAAAAAAAAAAAAAAAAAAAAAAAAAAAAGAAAAAATTTCTCCAAACTATGGATTGAAGAAAATACCAATGAAAGCACAAAAAATATTTCATCAAAAATTATCCATAACTGGTCAAGGAGACCAAAAGTTAGGTTTCATTAAGTATGATCAATAATGCCCTTTTTATATTTGGAACTGTTTCACACATTACAGACATTAAAACAGGAAGTGAAATAAATAAATGAGACCTTGGAATGGTTTTATCACAAAATATGAAACCACGAGTTTCAGAAAAAAATGAAAGCATATTTATTCAAACTTGGCTTTTATCAAAAATGATTTATCTTCCACCTCATCTTTTTATAACTTATTTGTATGTGTTTTATAAAGTACAGAATGTCAGTATAATAAAACATATAATTTATAAATTAAAAAATAGGCTTATATTGGGGATGGACGTTTGAAATTTTCTTATTGATGGAATGTACAATCAAAAATGTTTATAGACTATGAATTTAAATACCTGGCATTACACAAATGTAAAGTCACTTTTCTAAGTGTTTATTTTTTAAAAATAAAACACCATTTTTATCCCTTTGAATTTTTACATTTATAAACCATCCATTGCCTCTACCAGAGAGCTGGGACAACGTGGTTTTCATGTTGAGATCAAGAATCCAGGAGAACCAGCCAAGGTGTCTGCAGAATCTACCAGCTCTAAATTGTTTGAAATACTGGTGGAATTGAAATCCCCTTAGGGAGATGTAGCAAATTTCATCTGAGACATATGCTGTAATTAGTAGGTTCTTAATTACTGAGTGCTTGAACTATGTCATACTGGGAAGGGGTGGCGGGAAAACGCTGCTGCGGTTAAAGACACAAGGCGACCACGTTCTCTCAACCAGCTGGGGACACCAGGTTCACTCTTAATGCAGCACAAACACACTGTGGCCAAGAGAAGACCATTCAAAGATACCCCACTGCTTCCTATTTAGAGGGGAAAAAGGACATCATATATCCCTGCTCATGATGGCATAATTTGGTGTTAAAATCAGTTGTGATTGCAAAATAAAGTTTTGGTTTGTTTGGTGAAAAAACTGAGTTCATCCTCTTGCCACCCCCTTATCTGCTTCAGCCAGATACGATCCCATCTACCAAGTGCTGTCGAGAGCCAGGGTCCATGCCGAACAATTTTCATGCATCAATATTTTTCATCTCATGAAGCAGGCACAACTCTGATATGCCTTTGCTAGGTAAGGAAGCCGAAATTCAAAGAGATTTTGTTCCTTCTTAGTGACGACATCAAGGCAAAGTGGCTCTAGAGCCTGCCTGCTTAGTCACAATTGTGCATTGTCACTCTACTGCTTTAGACCAGGCAGTTATTGTGCCTGTGGCATATATACAAGGAGGCTGAGGGACAGAGCAAATATTCAGGACAAGAGTGGGTCATGCTGAGGGATTGTGGCAAGAAGGCTGGCTGTGGGTAGGGGAGGGCCTTGGGTGTGGGGAGAACAGAAATTCTACTAAATTTCTAACTAAGTGCTGCGCAGAGTAGCTCTTTCTTCCTTACCTCCTTATGAAATCATCAATAAAATCCACTCATTTCTTGTTAAAGCATTGTGAATTGCATCCCTTTGCAGAGATGTGTTTAACTGTTGAGCCACGCTTCTAACTGGGCTTGGGGCAGAAAAGGAAAGTCCCCAGATGCTGTCCTGTCATTACACCTGCTTGGCTTGTTTTAGAACAAGAGTCTTTCAAGTCCTGAGACTAATTTGTTGGCTTTGGTTACAGGGGAGCTGCAGCTTAGACTGCCTGGCTTTTGTAGGACCACAAAGAGGAATCTTTGAGATGCTTCGTTTCTTCTAGAATAAGATCCAGTACTAAAAGGGAAACTTGCTTCTGTGACTTGGTCAGGATTTATAAAGAGAAACACCATGTCCCTCTCTGCATGAATTTCCATTGGCCTTCTATGGAATTTATGGCTTCTGTAGGAAGGGCAAAATCTGGCAGTGGGAGGAAATTCATTAGTGGTGTCACTCTCATGGTTAGGATTCCATGACCTTGAGGCACATAAATCTGGAAAATGGCCTCAGTGGGCATCCAGTGCCCTGATAAATAGACACAACTCTGTGAGCCAAGATTTGTAGTCTATGGAATCTCCTTTTCTGTATGGGGAGACTGCACTGTGCATCCCGCATCTCAGGCGCTTATATTATCCAGAGCTGCAGAAACAAGGTTATCGGTTTATTGGTTCACTTACACGCCTTCCCTGCTTCCTTTCGGCTGTCTCACGCAGCCTTGCAATCTCAGCTACTAATGTCATCCAAGCTAATTTTCAGAGCCGGGTTGGCAGAGTTGGCGTGTAATGGATGGGCATTTTGATCTTGGCCAGCACGTTTCTAAGTAGGAAGTAGTGTCCATCCATTAGGGGTGTCAAGAGTTTCATCTCTCAAAAACAGCCCTTTTTGTGGTAATGCATAGCTCCTCTGACAGCTTCAGAGGACTGAATTAGGATGTGTGTTCTGCAGATATCAGGAAAAGAAACAGGAATAAAACACAATTATACTCAAACCTATAACATTTGCCTGCCTTGAAGAAATTTAGCTGCTCACCCCCAAGGTTGGAGGATACCTGATAAAGCAACATTTTCTGGTTAACTGACAATGTTTTCCTTTTTTTTCTTTTTTCTTGTCTTTTCCAGCAGAAGTCTCTTGTTTCTGCCAAGAACTCTGAAAAGTTAAAAATGTTTATCCTGCTTGCAAGCTAACAACTTAGCCTGCTGTAGTTTCTTAGATGCAGGCGGAAAACAGGCAACTCCTGGGTCAGAGACAAAAGGCTTGTATTACTCAAGGCACAGCAGGCAGCATGATCATTGTGTTTGCTGCAGGTGCCCTCTCTCCAAGTTCCCTGGAGTGATGGGAAGCAGCCTGGGTAGATGCTGCAGCCTCAGAAGGTTTGGGGCGCAGATGAGTTTAAGAAATCCCAATCTTGTAAAGAGGGCAGTCAGTCTAACCTTTGCCTAGAAAGAGACATTATCTTATACTGGTCGGGAAACAAACCTGACCTCTGCCCCAAGGGAGCTACTATCTCTATCTTCCAAGGCCTTTCACTATACAAACATCCAAAAGATCTTCTGAAACAAAAGCTACTACAGGATGTGCAGAAATGTGGGAAATCCACGGAGAAGTACCTCCTGGTAATTGCAGGAAAGAATTTAGCACAACTGGTTTACTGATATTACATTACTTACATTTCAAATATGAAATACTGACAGTTATTTTCAACTAAAGGCAAATATGAAAACACTGTCATTGGCTCAAATAATAGCAAACAAAGAGTAGCATGGGATTTTGTCTAAACAGTACAATCTGGAATAATATATTGTCATTATATTTAACGTCCCTTCAATTAAAATGCCAATTAAAATATGATTTATTTCAAGTAAATGTCCTATTTATTTTTAATTACACTATGCTTTGTTAGTCACTGTATTTATGTTGGAAACAAGATCATTAAAGGATTATTTGTCTTATACATTGTTAAATAAGGCAGAGCCCCATCTCACAATTTTCTCTAATTTGAGAGGAAGTGGGAGAAAAGAAAACAATGGGATATTTTATCTTCTGGAAAGTGGAGGTTCATCTAAGATATGGCTATTTGCATTGCTCCCGTTTTTGTGAACTGCTGCTTCATTTTTAGAAAAGAAAAAGAAACATTTTATGAAGAGATTAAGAAAAGGCACCACTTCACTATCTTACCACGTAAGATTCATTTCCATGCCTTTTCCTGTATTGGATATTGTAATTATATGATTCTTTCAAGTTGATCAGCATAGCGTGCAAGAAGGGCCAGTTCTCTCAAATATCCCTAGAACTATATTCATAACCATGATTCTTTTCTTATTTTAATTCTTTTTTTAATGGCTATAAATTAATCTCAGTAATAATTGTTATTTGAGGGCTCCATCATATGCATTGACATAGTCACATTTCCAAAATCTTTTAATACAAATTTCTAAAATGTACATAACTCCCTAAATCCTGGGCTTATTTTACCACCATGGGGTCTCCTTTTTCAAGGATAAATGCATAGTTCCATGTGCTCCTCTGAAGCACTGACCAAAGAGTTTTCTTTCTGTCCTGAAATCAACACATATTCTTCCAGCAGTTTTTCTCCCCTTGATGTTTTATTTCTCTCTGTGGAGATTTTAAAGAAAAGAGGGATGAAAAATCTTTGGAAGGATACGTTGAGATTTTCTCTTCCATTATATTTAAGTTGGGATGTTTGATGCCAATACAACAGCTAAAATGGCAACGGACAGTAATATTTGTTAGGGCTAAATCTACTCTGAATCACAATAACATATAAAACTACAGGACCCCAAGAAGAGCAAATCACCAAGATGCTGGGCGAAAATCCCCAACACTGGGCTCCTGGTCTCCCCAACATTTATCATTCAAGTTAACAACTTGGAGGGCCCCCTTCTCATGCCCTCAGTTTTGCTTTCCACATATTTTTTATTCATTGAGCCACGTAATTGAGAATTCCAAGCTGTGATGAGCCGAATCGCCAACCATATAAACTCAAGATTGAATTACTAAAATGATCATCACCATCATTAGTCTCCTATTGTATAGAAAAATGATAGGCACATACTTTTGACTATTTTTCAATAGTTCTAATTATTTTCTTGAGATAGTTCTTTTTTAAAAGAAAAGATGGAGATTGTGGATTCACTTGCTTCAGGACTTTTAAAAACCAATTACGTTGTTATTTTTTAAAAAGTTGTCACTTTTTGCTTTTTTCATCCCACAATCATTGTGCAGAGAACTCTAAAATGCCACTAGCAAGGGCAGTAAGAATTAGATAAACTGTTCCCTCATGATGATTGTCAAATCATCTTACTTATACTAAAGTAATGATATGTCCATGTCTATTCATCTAGTCTCGCTGCCTAGGTGGACAACCTTCCAGGTAGAAATAGACCCAAAACATGTCCATGTCTATTCATCCAGTCTTGCTGCCTAGGTGGACAACCTTCCAGGTAGAAATAGACCCAAAATGTAACAACCCTCTCTCACAACTTGGAGGCCTGGTGAATGATGGCAGTTGATACAGCCATGCATCAGCTTGACACATCTTGCCACATAAGCTGGATGTGAAAACAACAACATCAGAAAAGACAGTCCAGCTCTTGTGAGTCATTTTCCTGATTGATCTAATTTACCTTGAAGGTTAATGTATTCTAAACTAATTCAGAGATTAATAACCACTTAAAGATATATGAAAGACATTTTGCTGTCTGTGAGTAGTGTGTCATAACCTCATTTATTGCCTCTTCGATGACTTTGGGAATTATTTGATGAGATTTAAAGGGAAATTTGATTGTAGGATATGGAGAGTGACAGGTGCTATACATACAGGGCTTTGGAACTTATTCTTGGTAATAATAAAAACAAGCATGTAATTTGATTTTCCATAATGTGATCTTCAAAAGCAAATATTTATTTTCAAGTTGGAAATCGTTTTTATCTACTGAATGAGATAATTGAATATGCTATTTTGCTAAAAAGGAAAGATTGCTTTTAAGATAAAAAGTGACACATATGTTTTTATTTTACTCCGTATATTTAATCACAACGAACAGCCAGTTGCTGAGGGAGGCGTATATGTGGATATCTTAAACAGAGGTTCATAAAGAGTGTTTCTGCTACTTGTTTTCAATTAACTGAAATGTATTCATTAGTAGAATGTGGTTAAACTCATTTGAGCATGCTTAAAGATGGGGTGTCCAACCCAACAAACGGGAAAATCATCCCAACAAACCTCTTTCTCTTCCCCTTCTAGTATTTTCTTCTCAAATTTTTATTTACCTTATTATTATTTTTTGCTCTACTTTTCTATTTAACTCTACTTCCAATTTCCAGGTTCAAAGTGATCACTGATAGGTAGTAAATGTGATTGCACTAGCGGGAAAAGAAATATTATGACTTATAGATATTAGAGTGGTATGGAATAAAAATGTGGTACTTCTCTCACCTTTGCTTTGAGCTATGATCATAGTTATTTGAAGAGAACAGTTGAATTTAGGCTTTTGAACAAATAATCATGATCATAATTTTTACCCTCACCTCTACTTCACTATATAGGAAGAATTTACTAAGCACATTCTCTGCCTTATCTTCCTTGTTACGTATATCGCTCCCATGAGAAAGGTGACCTTCTTATTCCCAATATGCAGAAAGGGGAGCTGATTTTCTTCCTATTTATCTGCAGTTTTGCCTAAAATTCAAGAAGTGCTATGTACTTTCATTTTTTTTCCCTCAGTCCAAACAAGTTTGTTGTTCAAGAGAATCATTGATAGTATGGGTGTCGCTATAAGAAGAAGTCTGTAAAACTTTCAATTTTGTGCCTCTACTTATCTAAAGAGGGTAGTGAAGAGATTAGAAAAAAACCCATGGGCTGAGACTGGGGGTGGCCCTGCAATTCCAGTATGTGATGCAGGAAAGATGTGGGAGTTTCTCACATGTCCTTAAGAAGTAAGGAAGCCAGATGTGCACTGTTCCACTGATATCTTCCTGTGAGGGCTGCTGACTAGAAAAAGAACCTGTGGGAAGTGGCAGGTGGCATAAGTGTTGTGAAAAGACCCCATAGACCTTTGCAAAGCACCCAGACCTGATATCCAGTCAAATGCTGCCACACAGAGAGCATTGACAGCCAGTGAAGAGTAGTAAGAGAAGCAGCCACCACAAAGTGGAGCATGGAGACTCTCTATCCAGTAAGGAGACATTTCCCTCTTGATCCTTGTCCCAGCCCCCGACAACCCAACAATAGAAATGTTCCAGCCAAGGAGGCGCATAAGGAGCTATTCATGCCCTTCTCACCACTGCAAGCACGTCTACCCACATGTCTGGCATGCACTAGGGTAGGTGAACTAGGTAGGTGAGACGGCAGTGAGCTACGATTGTACCATTGCAATCATTGTACAACTTGGGTGATGAAGCCAGACACCATCTTTGGAAAAAATGTTTTTTGAATCTATGAAAAACTATTATGGGATTTGGAAAGAGGGTTTCCAAATATATGTGCAGGATGTGCAGGTTTGTTGCATAGGTAAACATGTGCCATGGTGGTTTGCTGCACCCATCAACCCATCACCTAAGGTATTAAGCCCAGTATGCATTAGCTATTTTTCCTAATGCTCTCCCTTCCCCCACCCCACCCCCTGACAGGCCCCAGTGTGTGTTATTCACCCACCCATGTCCATATGTTCTCACTGTTTGGCTCCCATTTATAATGAGAACATGTGGTGTTTGGTTTTCTGTTCCTGCATTAGTTTGCTGGGGATAATGGCTTCTGCCTCCATCGATGTTCCTGCAAAGGACATGATCTGATTCCTTTTTATGGCTGCATAGTGTTCCATGGTGTATATGGACCACATTTCGTTTATCCAGTTTATTGTTGATGAGCATTTAGGTTGATTCCATGTCTTTGCTATTGTGAATAGTGCTGTAATGAACATACGCTTGCATATATCTTTATAGTAGAATGATTTATATTTCTTTGGGTATATACCCAGTAATGGGATTGTTGGGTCAAATGGTATTTCTGGTTCTAGATCTTTGAGGAGCAAATAGGCAACCTACAGAATGGGAGAAAATTTTTGCAATCTATCCAAATGACAAAGTTCTAATATCCAGAATCTACAAGGAAATTAAACAAATTTAGAAGAAAAATGAAGTCCATTGAAAAGTAGGCAAAGGACATGACAGACACTTCTCAAAAAAAGGCATTCATACAGCCAACAAACATATGAAGAAAAGCTCAACATTGCTGGTCATTAGAGAAATGCAAATCAAAACCACAGTGAGGTACCATCTCATGCCAGTGGGAATGGTGACTATTAAAAAGTCAAGAAGCAACAGATGCTGGTGAGGTTGTGGAGAAACAGGAACACTTTTTCATTGTTGCTGGGAATGTACATTAGTTCAACACTTCTTAATATGTAGTCTTAATGATACAGTTATTAAGTTTCTGTGTGCCTCTCTTTAACCTCACTTTCCTTGCCTAATTAATTTATAATTATTTCCCATTATCTGGAGCACTGTGCATGCCCCTTACCATCTAGCTCATTGGCTAGCACAGTGCAGGTACACAAACATTTGATGAATATTCTTATGAGGGATGCAGGTAACAATGATGAAGACCATGACAATAATTGCCTTTATGGAACATATTCCATGGGCCCGGCTCTGTCTTTTTCTCTGTTTATAATTGCCATAAATATTCTGCAAGGTAGCTTATACTATTGCTATGTTATAGCTGAAGACACCAAAGCAAACACAAGCATAGTCATTTGCTAAAGCCACATACAGTCGCTGAATGACTGGACTAGAATTGAAGCCAACTCTTTCAAGTGACAGAGCTTTTTCTCTTTTCACTGTGCTAACTTAACTTAGTCTCTTACCACTCAGTGTCTCTTACAGGATCAGGTCTGGAGTTTGTTATACAATTGATATCTGGAGATGTTTCGGTGGTCTATGGATTGACACAATTGTGGCATTGCCTTCCCCTGAATTCAAAGCTATTGCTATCTTTGAACTGACAAAATTGTATTTTTAATTGGTAACTAGTGAAAAAGAATTTGAAGGAAAAGTTGCTTCAGGAAGTTAAACCTGGTTATTTATCTGCCACTTTTGTTGTGTAACAATGGAATGTACAATGGCAGTCATGCTAAGTAAGTGATTTATCTCCACAAGTTATTGATTCTCTCATGAGTCAAGCAGGGTGGAACCGAGCAGAGCTATGAGTGATTTATGGAGAGGTATCAATAAAGGATACCAATAAGAAGGTGTCTCCATAGTCAAGCCCATTTTATGTTTCCTTTTTGCCACATTGAACCCAGGTAAATGTCCTAAATCCATTACCTGATGTGGGTACCATGCCCCAGTGAAATGTTTGGAAGGGTAGGTTTAATCACCAACAGGAATAATTTATCATTGATAAGATCCTTTAAATTGTACTTGTCACCAGAAAAGCGTTCTTTAAAAATGCTACAAGGTTTCATATCTCTTCTTTCACAATGAATTATGAGCTCAATTTCTTTTAAGCTTGAGCTTTTTTAATTGGAAATTCTTGTTGCAGGATTTTTAACATTGGCAGGGTATTCTAATATCTTGTTTCATCCCCTTGAATCTTTGCTGCTTATCTCTTTCTCTCTCTCTCTCTCTCTCTGTGTGTGTGTGTGTGTGTGTGTGTATCTATATATGGTTATGTAGATTGTGTATGTATCTATCTGTCTATAACTAACTAAATAAAAGTATTAATTGTGAAAATTTTGTTTGTTTTTCTAACAATAATTAGTTTGCTAAATGGCTTAGTTGGGGCAAATGACTTAAGGAAGAAGGAAGTCCCATCCCATGGAAACTAGATGTAGTTCATTTATTTTGGGGAGATACTTTAGTATGGGTTGGGAGTCCCAGCCCTGACATTTATTAGCCATGTAACCTCAGGCAAAACTTGACAGCCCCGAGTCTATTTTCCTGACTATAAAATGCAAAGATGTTTCCTCCTAGAAAGCTTCTTCATCACGTTGACTAGCGCCAATACAAGGCTTAGCACAGTGTTCAGCCAAGAGTGACTACTCAGTCATCAAGGCACATAGTGACGACACACCAACAAGACTTGCTGCTCTTGTTTTGTGTCCCTAGGCCACGCCCTGAGGTAGCAGTCAGCATTCTCAAAAATATGTACCTTAGTTCACAAGGTAAGCCCGGTTTTACATCATGAATTAACTAGTAAAAAGGATATTATGAAAGAGACCAAAAATTTCTCCTATGGAACAAATGTCTCTGGACAGGAGCTGGCAAATAACAGGCCTACCAACCACTTGACTGGGTTTGGAGCAGCTTTTCTGGTCCCATTTGTGCTTTGAAGTAATTGCAGTTCCCTATGACAGCTTAACCACAAGTTGGTGAGAGATCCTGAGCTAGAACTACTCAGTTAGGCTGCTCTTGAATTCCTAACCCTCAGAAACTATGAGGAGTAATATGTACCTGTTTTAAGCTGCTGAGGTTTGGGGTAATTTTTTATGTGACAATAGATACTTTATTATCCCTTACAAACTGTACCCCATCTTTGCTCTTGACATTCCCAGCCCTTTTATACGGCTTGCTTTTTTGGGGGGCAGGGGCAGGTCTGGCTCCGCTGTTCAGGTTGAAGTGCAGTGGCATAATCTCAGCTCACTGCATCCTCCACTTCCCGGGCTCAAGACATCCTCCCACCTTAGCCTCCCAAGTAGTTGGGACTACAGGTGTGCCCCACTACATTTGGCCAATTTTTTTGTATTGTTTTGTAGAGATGGGGTTTCACCATGTTGCCCAGGCTGGTCTTGAACTCCTGGACTAACGCGATCTGCTTGCCTTGGCCTCCCAAAGTGCTGGGATTACATGTATGAGCCACCGAACCCAGATGCTTACTTTCTTAATATCCTCCTTCCTCCCTCCCTTCCTTCCTTTTTCTCTTTCTTTCTCTCTTTCTTATTCTATAGCACTTGGTACTTTCTAACTTTTTAAATTCACTTATTATATTTATTGTCTACCTCCTTCTAAAATACATGTTTTATAAAGGTAAAGATTTTGGCCTGTGATGTTAACTGCTGTATCTTCAGTACCTGTCAAATAGGGATTTGATAATTGTTTGTTGAATGAACAAATGAGTAAACATAAGCTCAGATAAATGAAATTGTCTTGACTTAATTGTGGTTTAGAGGACATTTTTATATTTAGGATATTTGACTGTTTTTGTCCCAGCTCAGGTCTACTCTAGACTTCGGGCATTTAAAAAGATTCAGTTCAGAGAGCTAAGAGATAAGATTTCTGCAGTTTAAGGGCTGTTTTTTTGTTTTTTTGTTTTTGTTTTTAAAAACGTCATTAAAATCCTGATTCTTTTTTCTATGCGGTTATAAACTTTAGTAAATTTGCCTGCTGGGAAAAGACAGATGAAACAAACGGCCTTCTGCTTAAATGACTTTTACCTGAATTTAATTTCATCTGCATAGCCTCAGTGTAAAGTGGCTTTAGAATTCTCTTGATAAGAAGCAACGCAGAAGAAATGGTGATCATCACAGTGCGGGATGGGGGTGGGGTGCGTGTAGAACTCCGATAGCTTTGGCCTTCCTTTTTTTTTTTTTTCTTTCTTGTTTGGTTCCAAGTTTTCATCTTCTTTGCATTTCCAAACAGATGCTGAATTCTTGTTTGTCCCTAATGGACACATCAAGTGTTCTCTAGTCACTCTGTCTGCTTTGCTATGAGTAGTTTGCAATTCCTATGATTAAATACGCAATTAAGATTTAAATACAATAAAGCACATGCAATTTTGCAATGAGGATGAGGCGGCACTGCTCATGACAGATTTAAATGTCAGTGCCTCCAGCTGGAATTGAAAGTGAGATTTTCCTCTCTCCATTTGAATTTGGAAAACCCTCCATTACACATTACTAACCAGAATCAGTTGAGACTGGGACTTGGTATACTGACAGCGGTTCCTTTCAGGCTTATAATGCATTGATCGCAAATACTTTTTGGAAAGATGTGTAGGCTGCCAGTGTACAAATGATGCAGTGCAAGTGATATTATTTTAGTTTGATAATCAACGTGTCATAGCTTCCCTCCCCGCTTGGCACGTTGCCTCGTAAATCTGATACTCACAGGCAAAGTCTCTGTGAGTCACTATACTGCCTTGAGTGGCGGCAACGTTATTATGAAAAATACATTCATTTGTCTATATGAAAAGGATTTAAAGGTTGCCGCATTCATTTTTTACTTCAGTCTAAGTACTTAATCTTATGGACATTGCTCAACAGGAGAATGATCTCTTCCTCTCTACCCCCATGAGCAACATTCTTTCAGTCTCAAGAAATATAAATATTGGAGCATATTAACGAAAATGACATCCACTGCTGATATATTAAAGCTCAAATGTGTGATTAAGTATTCTGTTAATTAACTCTTTTTGTCAGAATAATTGTAAATGCGTTCTCATACTTCAGAGGCAATTTGAACTGCCAGGAGGTTAGTAGGCTGGCCTGAGATAGCTGGAAATCAGACATCATTAGTTTAATTAAATTCCATTAACATAACAAAAACAGTTTCTTTGATTTTTTTTTTTTTTTAAAGGATCCTAATAGAGAGACAATCATAGTTACAGCAGCAGCTAGGAGATACTAAAGTTGCTGTTTTTAAACTCACAACTTCTACAGCTTCTTCAGAGTATTTGCCGGCTCCATCATCACCCATTGATGCCACAGATATTGATTTAGCCTTTGCAAGGTTTTAGGCATTGCTCTAGGTTCTAAGGATAGAACAAGATCTTAGTCCATTTAGGCTATTATAACAAAATAGCATAAATTAGGTGGCTTATAAGCAACAGAAATGTATTTCTCATTCTGGAGGCTGAGACATCTACATCGAGGTGCTCAGCAAACCTGGTGTCTGGTGAGGACCCATTTCCTTGTTCACAGATACTGTCTTCCATGTGTCCTCTCATGGTGGAAGGAGAAAAAGGTCTCTAAGGTCTTTTAAAAATAAGGATACTAATTCCATTCCTAAGGGATCTACCCTCATGACCGAATCAACTCCCAATGACCTCACTCCTAATGTCATCACCCTGGGAGTTAACATTTTACAACATGAATTTTGGCGGGGGTGGCGGGGTTAATGATAAATATTTAGACCATAGCAAGCAGTGAGTAGAATATTCAAGGTCACTCCTCACTTGGTGCTATTGGTGTTGGGGGCCAGACTGTAAAATAAACAGGTAAATATGAATAGTGATCAACGTTATGAAGGAAGCTGGGCACAGTGGCTCATGCCTGTAATCCCAGCACTTTGGGAGGCTGAGGCAGGCAGATCACCTGAGGTCAGGAGTTCAAGACTAGCCTGGCCAACATGGCGAAACCCTGTCTCTACTAAAAATACAAAAATTAGCCAGGCATGTTGGTGCAAGCCTGTAATTCCAGCTACTTGGGAGGCCGAGGCAGGAGAATCGCTTGGACCCAGGTGGTTGTAAGCTGAGATCACGCCACTGCAATCCAGCCTGGGCGACACAGTGAGACTCTGCCTCAAAAAAAAAGTTATGAAGGAAAAAAAATTAGGTGATGCGATCAAGAAGATATGGGAGATATATGGCTAAACCTGAAACTGAGTGATCAATACTGACTCTGAGAGGTGACATTTGTACGGGATCCCAATGACAGAGCTGAATAGAGAGATGGGCAGGTGAAGGATTAGCTGGGGAAAAGGCCCTGAGTTGGGGACAGGATTAAGGTTTAAAGAAGAGAAAGATTGGGCTGAAGACTGAAATCCATTGAACAGGGGCAGGTATTGGAAGATGAGGGTGGTCAGGGAGCGGGAGTCAGGCTATGTAGACTATGGTGAAGAATTTGGATTTCGTCTTTAGGGCAATAGGAAGCTATTGTGGAGGAGAGGGATATAATTTGATCTATATTATTTAAATTGACTTTGGTGCTACTGTTTGGGGAATGGATGTAGAAGACCAAAAGGCAAAGTGGGAAAACCATTTAGGAAGTTAATGCATTATCACGATAATAAATGATGCAGGCACCACGTATGGAAATGGCTCTCTGCAGGCTGGGCATAATTGTCACACCAGATGTACCTCATGATGGCTGGAGACCTCCCCACAACTCCCCCATTCCCTTTTCCAGCTTTACTTCCCACTACTTCTTACTACTGCAGTCAATGTAGTCCACCCGTCCACTGGATGCACTTCTATCTCACACCTGTATTCAGGCGATTGGGCCTGCCTGAAATATCTCATCTACCCATTATCTAGGTCAGGGTCATTCCCACACTTCAGACTGGAATTTGGTACTGCTATCTCTGGAAAGTCCTGAAGGAACAGGTTAACTTCTGAACCTCAGGTTTGAATCTGGGCCGATCAAACTGCAAACCCCCTTCAACAAAAGCTCTGGGATTTTTGTTAAAATTGTAGATTTCTACAACTCACTCAATATTTGCCAACTTAGGTGTCTGGGTGGGGATTAAGAATCTGTAAATTAAGTATCCTGGATGATGTAGGTATCCACTTAGGTTCTGAAACAACTGATGTCATGTTTCCTGTCTGTTGTTTTGCGGTATTAATTGCATCTCTGAGTAATGTATTTGCATGGGAGAAGTACATTCTTCGTGTTTAGACTGATCTGGATTTGTATCTCTGCTTTGTACGTTGCAGGTAGCAGTTACATGCTGTCAGACAAGCCAGTGTCTCTGAGTAGGGATTATGATACCATTCCCCAGGATTGTTAAGATGAAATGAGATGGTATGTCTGAAGTAACTGGCATAATGCCTGACACTGAATTTCTGTCCTTGTAACAACAACAACAACAACAACAAAATTAACATTTATTATGCAAGTGCTGGGAATATTCTAGGCATTTTTTGTTTGTTAGTTTTTTTGAGATGGACTTTCGCTTTTGTCTCCCAGGCTGGAGTGCAGTGGCATGATCTCGGCTCACTGCAACCTCCACCTCCCAAGTTCAGGTGATTCTCCTGCCTCAGCCTCCCAAGTAGCTGGGATTACAGGCACCCGCCACCATGCTCGGCTAACTTTTGTATTTTTAGTAGAGATGGGGTTTCACCATGTTGGCCAGGCTGGTCTCAAACTCCTGGCCTCAGGTGATCCACCTGCCTCGGCCTCCCATAGTGCTGGGATTATAGGAGTGAGCCACCACACCTGGCCCTAGGCAACATTTTAATTGCTTTTTATGAAGGAACTCATTTAGTTTTCACATGAGGTCAACTCTATTGCTCTCTTCTTTTTATTTTATACATAAGGAAACAGAGGCAAACAGAAGGCAAGTAACTAGGCCAAAAGCACAAAGCCAGTAAACAACTGCAAGTAACCATAGTAGCTGTAAATAACTGTCAGTAATTGTAAATAACAGTAAATAACAACCGACATTCTTGGCTTGTCATGCTACCCCACCTCCCACTATAGCAGCAAAGCAGCTGGGGCAGGAGCTTCACATCTGGGAGCTTTCAATTACTTGCTATGGCATTTCATTAAGATGGGTGTGCTATTATGCTATGTGCTTTGCATATGGTAACTCTAGCTATAATTCGTGAATCGTTGTCTTCCTCTCCCTCCTTATCATATCCTTGAGGTTCTATCTTCCAATGTTTTCATCTTCCAAAGAACTCACATGAAATTTTTATACCAAAAGGGGTCAACAAATATTTGTTGCCCAAAAGGATATAAATGTACCTAAGACAGAGTGCAGTCCCAGAGATGGAAAGACTCCCAATAAATATTTCTTGAATGAGTGGGTGAAATTCATCCTCTTTACCTCTGTTTACTCTGGATTTTCCTTGGAGTTATTTCATCTCTGACCTTGGTATCCTCATCTGTACAATCAATGAGCTGGGGCTTGCATTGAACCCACCACCTCCTCCTTCACCCTTAACACATACACATACACAAACACGTACACACATGCACACATGCACACAGTAACATGATCTATTCTGTCTCCACATTTCCCACTTACTAAACTCAAGCATGTAAATACCAGCACCCAGCACGTGTTTTGGAGAGTAGCAGGTTGTATGACAGTTGATTTTTTAGGAAGGCACCAAGATAGTTTTGATTCTCTCTCTCACACTGAATATATCTTCCAAGAAGAATTAATTTGTGCTGCTGTGAAGTTCTGAAGTCCTGCCTAAAATATATCGCCTCTAGCAGATGGCGGCTGCTGCTTCTCTATAAAGAGAAATGGAATGCCGCTGACGTACAGATGTATTTAATGGGAAATAATAGGCCTGAGATTTCCAACAGCTTGCATGTCTCCTTTGGTTATAAATGACAGAAAGCTATCACAAATAAGCTTGGGCAAAAAGAAGCATTTATTACAAGGATTCTGAGATATCCCACACAATCTCAGGAGAGGGATGTAGCTAGGCCTCAGGGATAACTGGATTCAGAAACTCATACACCATAACCATTATTATCTTCTTTTTTCCTGCTCCTCTCTGTAAATCTGGCCCATTCACTTGTGTCTTCTGTTGGTCTCCCCTTTGCTGGCATCGCTGGGCCTTTTCTGCATGGTCTCTGGGAGCTCTCCCCAAATTTACAGCTTCTTTTCTGAAATGTGTGTCCAGCTTCTCTTTCTCAGTCTAGTTCTCAGTTTCCCAAAGAAGGTTCCTTATTGGTCCAGTCTGAATCAGGAGCTCACCCTGGACCAATGGACCAGAAGGTGGGCTGTGGTGACACTGCTGTTCCTCATACAATCATACAGATAGTTTCAAGAAAAAAATAGCTTCAGAAAGAGGCGAGAGCAGCTTGCAGTAAAAAGCCAGGGCTGAAGTATGACCCTGGACAAATACAACAGTTATGTGTTTACTGAAATCTACCAAGAAGATCTCATTAGTATTGCCATAAGGGTCTGAAGTCGTAGCTAAAATGATTGCCTCTGGCAGATAAGTGCTGTTGTCTTATCTATAAAGAGAAATAAAATGCTGCTGAGCTATAGAGCATTGAGTACGAAAGGTTAGGACTGAGGTTTCAGATGGCTAGGATGCCAAGAATCCTTTTTTAGCCTTCAGAGAGTCCTTGTTTCATGCAATACAGAGCCATCTTGATCAGAAATTTCCAGGATATAACAAAAATGCAGAGTACTGATTATTTATCTAACACATCTTAGTTATTTTATTATTTAACCTTTTCAAAACCCTGCTGGAGTATGTTTCACTATGGTTTCCATTATACAGATGAGGAAACTGAGGCTCAGAGAGGCGAAGCTACTCAGAGCACGGAACAGAGGGAGATAGGACTCAAACCTCACATCTCAGAACTTTCTGGCTGGTGTCCTGTGGAATGGGGATGCCATTTTTTTATTGTTATTATTATACTTTAAGTTCTAGGGTACATGTGCACAACGTGCAGGTTTGTTACATATTTATACATGTGCCATGTTGGTGTGCTGCACCCATTAACTAGTTATTTACATTAGGTATATCTCCTAATGCTATCCCTCCCCTCTCCCCCATCCCCACAATAGGACCCGGTGTGTGATGTTCCCCTTCCTGTGTCCAAGTGATCTCATTGTTCAATTCCCGCCTATGAGTGAGAACATGCGGTATTTGGTTTTCTGTTCTAGCGATAGTTTGCTGAGAATGATGGTTTCCAGCTGCATCCATGTCCCTACAAAGGACACGAACTCATCCTTTTGCGATGGCTGGGGAAGCTTTGGGATGCCTGGGAGCCCTACACTGAATGACTCCAGCTACAGCAGCCTCGGGGTTTAGAGTTCAGAATCCCCTCCATTAACCCCGGTGGGTCTTACAAAGACGATCGCCGTCTGTGTGTGCCGTGACAGAAAGGTGTTTGAGAAGCACTGCTCTACTTCTCATAAGACTTCACATCATTTTTCTTAATGTCAAGCTAATTTCATTACAACAAAAAGAATTTTCAGGTGCTAGAGTTTAAATATTTAAATATGTCAATATGGGTTGTATTTTTATATTGATTGTAGTACATATTTTTGACGTACACATGATATTTTGATTCATGTATATAATGTATAATGGTCAAATCAGAGGAATTGGGATATCCATCACCTCACAGATTTATCTTTTTTTTGTTTGTTTGTTTGTTTTGAGACAGGGTTTCCCTTTGTCACCCAGGCTGGAGTGCATATCTTACTATAGCCTTCACCTCCTGGGCTCAGGTGATCCTCCTGCCTCAGCCTCCCAAGTAGCTGGGACTACAGATGTGTGCCACTATACCTACTTTTTTTTAGTTTTTGTTGAGACAGGGTCTTGCTATGTTGCCCAGGCTGGTCTTGAACTCCTGGACTCGAGCAATCCTCCCACCTCAGCTTCCTAAAATGCTGGGATTATAGGCGTGAACCACTTCACCCAGTCTATGTTGGGAAGGAACATTATAATTTGTCTCCTCTAGCTATTTTGAAATATACAATAAATTATTAACTATAATACAGTATGATATAATAATATATATTATTGTATCAATACTATATATTATTAACTGTAATTTTCCTACTGTATCATCAAATACACAAACTTATTCCTTCTAACTGTACTTTTGTACCCATTAACAAGTATGTTCATATTTAAATGTGGTTTTAAATTTTTTTTTTTTTTTTTTTTTGAGATGGAGTCTCACTCTGTTGCCCAGGCTGGAGTGCAGTGGTGCGATCTCGGCTCACTGCAAGCTGTGCCTCCCAGGTTCATGCCATTCTCCTGCCTCAGCCTCCCAAGTAGCTGGGACTACAGGTGCCCGCCACCACGCCCGGCTAATTTTTTGTATTTTTTAGTAGAGACGGAGTTTCACCATGTTAGCCAGGATGGTCTCGATCTCCTGATCTCGTGATCCGCCCATCTTGGCCTCCCAAAGTGCTGGGATTACAGGTGTGAGCCACCACGCCCGGCCTGGTTTTAAATATTTAAATGTGGAACCACATTTACATGCCGTCATCACATCATCACGATTAAAGTTATCATTTCTAAAGGCTTTCCTAGTTGCCAGCCACTGAGCAAAGTGCCAACGACCACATTTACTTTTCCATTCTTGCCTTCTACTCATTCGTAACCCATTGCGCTCTAACCTTCACCTTCCCCCGTCCCTGAGACTGCTCTTTCAGGAGCAAGCCTCACACAATAGAAAGCACCTGGGCTTCGGCCTAACATCCATGTAGGGTAAAGGACAGAATCCCACATAGGGTGGACTGTCTTCTAAGAAAAGTAAATGGCTGCTGGAGAGCCACAGAACAACATTTACTCTAGAGACAGTGATGAAGGCAGCTAACAGGACAACCAAAAGGATGAAAAAGAAGTTACGCTCTTGGAGAGAATGAGTAGGTCAGGGAGGAAAGTTCCAAATAAAAGTTACAACGAACATGAGAAAATACACCTCCAGGAATGATAGTCAGCAGTTCCATAAAACGGTAGAACTCACAAGTGAGGAAGTGGAAATAATGACTCAGGAAACATGTTTACAACCATCACAGGAATAAAGGAGTGAATCACTTTCTTGAAATGAGAACGGTGTAGCAGGCATTGGTCCACTGCCCACCCACCCCTTTTCCTTTCTCATTGCTAATACAGCTCCATTTTTTTTTTTTTTCTGGGCCTAGTATTGGGGAGTGAATTAAGCCTTGGAAATCCTATTCCCTTTTGTTTGTGGTTGGTTGAGATGTCATATAACACAAGCCTGGCCATGAAAGGTAAGGAGCTTTTGAAAAAAAGAGAAGTTCCTGAAATAAAGAAAAAAGAAATGTGAGGAGAGTTGAATTGTTGTCCTCTTTTATACCCCACTTGGAACTTGGTCACAGGAGTTTTTGAAGCCTAGAGTTGAGGCAGAATCTTGTGTGTATAAAGAAACAAATGCAAGGCTGAAAATCCAAAATGCTCAAGATGGCAGAGGAGAAAAAGGAGAGATTCTGGGAGCTTGAAGATATTTTTTTGGTTCACCTTCTCTTACAAACAAACACTATAACTACCTAGCTACAAACTTCTTGTTCAAATAGATGATAGATGGAGAGGAGGAATGGAAAGTTGGTTGGGTATTTAGGAAACGGTTACTTAGGAAACGGTTGGGTATTTGCTGTTTGGCAAAAGCATTGTAACTAAAACAAGTGGGTTATTAAGAAGAGTCAGATATTTTAAAGATGAAAAATATCGAAAGAAAAATAAAATCATTGAAACAGAAATACAAATATGTAATGTAAAATTCAAATGTGGTTAAAAAGCACAGTGTGGAATGTGTTAGTCCCTTGTAAATAACTTCCAAATAAAATAATTATCAAGAGTTTGGCACATACGTCTTTTTTTCTTCTTTTCTAGATATAATTATTGACTTTTAATTTCTTATAAGCATTGTTACATACTATTCATAAGGTTTTACAGATTCCTTTTTCAATTGTCTTTGCATAAACTGTCAATCTTTTTAATGACTATGTGATATTCTATAGCACAGAGCAAGTTAATACATCCTTCAGAGATGGCAACTGGCAGTAGCTGAACTAAAAACTAAAAATGTCAAATATTTGCATCCCTAGCGATTATCCCATAAAATATCCCCCAAATAATGCAAAAATGTATGTAGCCTAGAATAGTTATTGTGGCTTTGTGTGTACTAAAACAACAACAATAAAAACAGATGATAAAACCTAAATATGACTCTGTTTTAGTTCTTGATCACATCTTTTGATTCTGTGTTAGTATTTTCCAGAATGCAACATACAGGGGCCTACTTTCTGTGTTAATATTCTCCAGAATGCAACAACTAGTACTGTCTACTTTTAAACTTTTTTTTTTTTGACAAGCATTCTGCTCTGACAGTTGCTGAATATTTTTGTCACTTCAGTGACTAATTGCTTTCACCAAAAGAGTGAAATGGAGTACTGAATCACCTATACATCATTGTTTTTATATTCTGTGGTTATTAATGGACTAATGGACTATAAGGTTTTAATGAATAGAACATAAATGCAGAGACAGGAAAAGATACTAGTTTTTTTTTCCCCCAAGAGTGATATGCCTTAATTACACTTAACTCCTCAGGTTATTAGCTGCATAACTACCTGTGGAAGAACTTATAATCGCTCTCGCGTGAAACTAATGAATTTGCTTTTACAGATTGAATATCATTTTATCATTTACTTTAGACCCAAGAAAATACTGGCTTTTCTGTGAACATGATGATAATATCATGTCATTTATTCAAATATTAGAGAACCTGTCACATTTATTCCATATATACTTATAGTGTGTTTATTATGTGCCAGGCACTATTCTAGGTTGCTGGGGTTACAGTAGTGAATAGAAAAATCCCCGTTTTGGGATAGGGAACTGTTCTTACTGTCACAGGAAGTAAATGAAAATTCTATGTGGATTGCCCTAGTTGAAACTTATGGGAAAATGTTGATGTATTTCATTAAGGTGGACATGACTAAATGGCTTATACTTCTATTGAATCAAGCCTTCTTTTACAAATAATTGGTAACAATCAGTGGTAAAATCAAAATTCACAATGATTATTTGACTACTGAATTTGTAATTTAGAAACATTTCTGTAGTAATAAGCTAGTATTTTTTTTTTTTTTTTTTTTTTTGAGACGGAGTCTTGCTCTGTCACCTAGACTGGAGTGCAGTGGCTGGATCTCGGCTCACTGCAAGTTCCGCCTCCCAGGTTGACACCATTCTCCTGCCTCAGCTTCCCACGTAGCTGGAACTACAGGCGCCCGCCACCTCGCCCGGTTAGCTTTTTGTATTTTTTTTAGTAGAGATGGGGTTTCACCACGTTAGCCAGGATGGTCTCGATCTCTTGACCTCGTCTCGGCCTCCCAAAGTGCTGGGATTACAGGCTTGAGCCACCGCGCAGGGCCTTAAGCTAGTATTTTAAACTTCAGATGGGAGAACTTGTAGTGGGATAATATGAAAATTTATTTAAAATATACTTGTTATCCAGTATCTTTTGCTGCATAAACAAACCTGCCCCAAATCTTTTGGCTTAAAACAGCTTTTTTGCTACTCACTCTTCAGTGGGCTAACAACTAGGGCTGGGCTTAGCTGGAATGTTCTCTGTTCCACACAGTGTTGGCTTGACTCTTTCAGGCATTTGCATTCTGTTAGCAGGTCAGCTGGGTCTGCCTGCTCCCACATGACCTCATTCATGTCTGGCAGTTGACTGGGGCTTCTCCATTCTCATCTATATTGTCTCTACTAGAGTTTCTCTTGCACATGTTCACATAGCAACAGCACTGGAAAGCTGAGACCAGAACCTGTGGGGCTTCTCGGGGGCCTAGGCTCGAAGTTAGATTGTCATATTCTCTTGGTTCAAGAGAATGGAGAATAGACGCCACATCTCTGTTTTTTTTTTTTTTCTTTAGGCTTCAAATGAGTCCTTTAATTTGTATATCAAAGTCATTTCTTCGTGCGATATATGAATGTTTAACAATTACACTCTAATTTACTTGCCTTGTTTACTGATAGGCATTTCCACATTTGCATTTTTGCCACAACTTCTTAAAACATTTTACTTCAATAGGTTTTTGGGGAGCAGGTGGCGTTTGGTTACATGAATAACTTCTTTAGTGGTGATTTCTGAGATGTTGGTGCACACATCACCTGAGCAGTGTATACTTTACCCAGTGTGTAGTCTTTTATCCCTCATCCTCTCCCACCATTTCTCCCGAGTGCCCAAAGTTCATTTTATCATTCTTATGCCTTTGCATCCTCATAGCTTAGCTCCCACTTAGGAGTGAGAACATATAATGTTTGGTTTTCCATTCATGAGTTGCTTCACTTAGAATAATGGTCCCCAGCTCCATCCAGGTTACTGCAAATGCCATTATTTCACTTCTTTTTATGGCTAAGTAGTATTCTATGGTGTGTGTGTGTGTGTGTATCTGTGTGTGTGTATATATATCTATCTATATCTATCTATCTCACATTTTCTTTATCCACTCATAGATAGCTGGGTATTTGGGCTGGTTCATATTTTTGCAGAGAAATAGGCTCCATATCTCAATGAAAGAACTGCAAAGAAATGTGTGGTGTTTTATAATCTGCCACATTGTATGTTATTCTGTTGTATAATATAAACTGGTAGAAACTAAATATGAAATAGCACCTAACTTTTATGATTCTTTGGTCATAATTTGGTATGGTTAGATTTGTTTGAAAGCCAAATTAGAGTTCTACTTAGATGTCCCCATCATGGAACAGGGAATAAATTCTCCATTCTCTACATAGCCAGTTAAGTGCAATTTACCATTTCTAATAAACTATACTCTTACTTCCCAGATGAGTTCTGCTAGTCCGTTCTTGTCAGAAAGACACATGAGCAGCAGCTCACCAGGTGGCTAGGTTAATTTTTAATTGTCATGTTTATTCCAGTGAAAACTAGATTTGCCTGATGAGCTGAGAAAAATGAAGGAGATGCAGAAATGGTGGGTTGAATTCTCACAGTGTCCAGTTTACTGTCTTGGAAGATACACAATTGCTGTGTTGACCAGGGTTTGGGAAACAGATATTCTGGTGGTGGGAATATAAGTCGGCAGGTCCATTTTGAAGGGCACTTTGTAGATTTCTATGACATTCAGTCATATAACATTTTTTAAATAAGCCTCACTTGTTTCTTCTTATTGGGCATACTTAGGGATCATTTCCCCAAATGTGTTCCAAACAGCGCTAGTTCTAGTAGAAGCAAATGGGTGGCTCCAATCAAAGGTTTTCTTGGCTAACTAGTTGGGGAAATACATCATATTTTGGTCTTTCTTTGAGAGTCACACAATCGAAGCATTTTTTTTTTTTTTTTTGAAACTTAGGCTTTCAGCCTTTATTTTATTTTTATTTTTATTTTTATTTTTATTTTTTTTTTATTTATTATTATTATACTTTAAGTTGTAGGGTACATGTGCATAACGTGCAGGTTTGTTACATATGTATACTTGTGCCATGTTGGTCTACTGCACCCATCAACTCGTCATTTACATCAGGTATAACTCCCAATGCAATCCCTCCCCCCTCCCCCCTCCCCATGATAGGCCCTGGTGTGTGATGTTCCCCTTCCTGAGTCCAAGTGATCTCATTGTTCAGTTCCCACGGGGATATACCCAAAGGATTATAAATTATGCTGCTATAAAGACACGTGCACACGTATGTTTATTGCAGCACTATTCACAATAGCAAAGACTTGGAATCAACCCAAATGTCCATCAGTGACAGATTGGATTAAGAAAATGTGGCACATATACACCATGGAATACTATGCAGCCATAAAAAAGGATGAGTTTGCGTCCTTTGTAGGGACATGGATGCAGCTGGAAACCATCATTCTTAGCAAACTATCACAAGAACAGAAAACCAATCGAAGCATTTTAAAGGCTCTGGGAGGCTGAGCAGTGGAGCAGACTATCTAACTACGCATCACAAAGCATATTAAGCTTTACCAAGCTGAAGAGCAGAGCATTCTCCCTTCACACTTCTGATACACTCATTCATACAACGCAGGACAACTATTCACTTCCTATGCCCAATTCCCTAAACACCAACCTAGGAAACAGCTGCAGAAGGAATTTATACATCAAAATAACAATCAGACTAGAAGACCTCTGTTAGCCTATGATTCTGTTTCCTTAGCCCAAGCTAGAATTTCCAAATATTTTCCCCTTTATCATTTACCTTTCAAGGTACACATTTTTGTCATATGCTTTGGTGATCGAATTGTTGTATTTCGTAAGTTCTAAGACAGTATAAACTAGTATTTGTGTTGAAGGTTTCTTGCTCCCAGAGAAAATATTGAAGTGAATTCATTATAGTTGGGGCATTCAACTATGGTGACAGTATTTAGCTGTCCCCATTGAGTTCTGCTGCATCTGTTTGTAGTTAAGTAGTTAATATGGTTGTAAATAAAGAGTGCTTGAGCTGGGTAATTTGTCACCTAGTTAGGCATTTGAAAATACTAATTACAAAAATCGAATGGCGGTGTCCAGTGATGAGATATTTAAAGGGAAACACTATTAAGCAGTGGCTGGGTAGGTTCAGAACCTTCTGGATTTTTCTGTTACAGTTTTGAGAGATCAATGGCCTAGGAACACCTGACTACTATGAGCCACGTTTGCTTGTGTGAATGCAAAGACAGCTATTTTCTGTGGGGCCTTGGGGAAGGGGGAAGGGAGTGCTGCTTCTAATAGCTCAGATTGCTCATGTCTTCAGGATGGACCAAGGAAACAAAAGCATTTTAAGGTACATCGTTATACTGTGGCCCCTCAACCCTGAAGATCTCTTGCCCAAATGGTAATGCAGCTGATTGTCCGTTGGGGCAATGTCAAACTCTGAACTTCAGTGGTATTCTGTGCCAAGTTGTTTTCTGTTTTTATTTTATTTTATTTTTATTTATTTATTTTTTATTATACTTTAAGTTCTAGGGTACATGTGCACAACGTGCAGGTTTGTTACATATGTATACATGTGCCATGTTGGTGTGCTACACCCATTAACTCGTCATTTACATTAGATATATCTCCTAATGCTACCCCTCCCCCCTCCCCCCACCCCACGACAGGCCCCCGGTGTTTGATGTTCCCTTTTCTGTGTCCAGGTGATCTCATTGTTCAATTCCCACCTATGAGTGAGAACATGCAGTGTTTGGTTTTCTGTTTTTGCGATAGTTTGCTGGGAATAATGGTTTCCAGCTTCATCCATGTTCCTACAAAGGACACGAACTCATCCTTTTTTATGGCTGCATAGTATTCCATGGTGTATATGTGCCACATTTTCTTAATCCAGTCTGTCATTGATGGACATTTGGGTTGGTTCCAAGTCTTTGCTGTTGTGAACAGTGCCGCAGTAAACATACGTGTGCATGTGTCTTTATAGCAGCATGATTTATAATCCTTTGGGTATATACTCAGTAATGGGATGGCTGGGTCAAATGGTATTTCTAGTTCTAGATCCTTGAGGAATCGCCACACTGTCTTCCACAATGGTTGAACTAGTTTACAGTCCCATCAATAGTGTAAAAGTGTTCCTATTTCTCCACATCCTCTCCAGCACCTGTTGTTTCCTGACTTTTTAATGATCACCGTTCTAACTGGTATGAGATGGTATCTCATTGTGGTTTCGATTTGCATTTCTCTGATGGCGAGTGATGATGAGCTTTTTTTTCATGTGTCTGTTGCCTGCATAAATGTCTTCTTTTGAGAAGCGTCTGTTCATATCCTTTGCCCACTTTTTGACGGGGTTGTTTTTTTCTTGTAAATTTGTTTGAGTTCTTTGTAGGTTCTGGATATTGGCCCTTTGTGAGGTAAGTAGATTCCAAAAATTTTCTCCCATTCTGTAGGTTGCCTGTTCACTCTGATGGTAGTTTCTTTTGCTGTGCAGAAGCTCTTTAGTTTAATTAGATCCCATTTGTCAATTTTGGCTTTTGTTGCCATTGCTTTTGGTGTTTTAGAAATGAAGTCGTTGCCCATGCCTATACCCTGAATGGTATTGCCTAGTTGTTTTCATTTAAAGATGTTAAAAGGAAAAACTGAAAGGCAGAAGTTAAACTTGGGAGTTTCGTCCGGAGCAAAATATGTCACTAAAAATTGTCAATTGGAAATTTGCTGCTATCAGTATTTGGGCCAAAAATATTTATGAAATTGCCAATTACACGCAGTTTCGCCATCACCAAAAGTACACTTCCTTTTTACCCCAATCTGGGGCATAGAGTTATAGCCCCGAGTGTTGGTCAGTCAGTCTCTGAATTAACACAGCAACATTAACTAGGACCTATTGAGATGTCACGTTGCATTAACTATGTGCTAGAAAGACAGTGTTAGAAATCAAGGATGTTTCCACCATAACTGAGCTCTTCCCTCTAAATATTCACTTCCTTGTTTTTACTTTTCTTATTTAGAGAGACAGTATATAGCAACACGATCAATAGTGTAAATAACATTGTGAAAAACTCTGAAATTCAGTGGGTGTCCTAACTATCCAACCAGGCTAGCTTTGCCTTTGTTTGCCATGGTCTAGTCTATTTCACAGCTCTTTAAGAAGGCTGATAGAAATGCAAATAATTCCTGTCCATACAACAGCAAATTGAGTTTGGAAAAATGGAATTGATTATTGCTCTGTGGATATTGACTGCTTTCGCTGGTTCTGCAATCATTTGTAAATTCACTGCTGCTTTCCTTATCTGACTATAGAGATTCTTTTTGAACCATGTCAAAACTAGTCTTTCTCTCATTAGGTAATGAGTTAAATAATTTTTTTGGCATTTTATCTTTTATTTGTGTGTCATGATTATGTCCTCTTATAAAAGTTGTCCTTGAATACTAGCATATACTGTCAAGTCTAGTTGCCTGGGGTCAAAGTCAGTTGCCTGGCTCTGCCACTTACTTGAAGGGACTTAGTTACTTTGCTCCAGTCTACCTAAATCTGAACCTTTGTTCACAGCCTTGTTTTGTAGAATGAGAATAATTGTAGTATTGTCAGAGGTATTTGAATCAGAGCTGCTCCATCTTGACTAGGGAGCTGCATAAAATAAGGCTGAGACTTACTGGGGCTGTATTCCCAGGAGGTTAGGCGTTTCAGTCACAGGAGGAGGTAGGAGGTTGGCACAAGATACAGGTCATAAAGACCCTGCTGATAAAACAGGATGTGGTAAAGAGGCAGGCCAAAACCCACCGAAACCAAGATAGCGATGAAAGTGACCTCTGGTCACCCTCACTGCTCATTATATGCTAATTATAATGCGATAGGATGCTAAAAGACACTCCTACCAGCGCCATGACAGTTTACAAATGCCATGGCAATGTCCAGAAATTACTCTATATGGTCGAAAAAGAAAAGGAACTCTCAGTTCTGGGGGAAATCCATACCCCTTTCCTGGAAAACTTAAGAATAATCCACCCGTTGTTTAGCAAATAACCAAGAAGTGACTACAAGTACACTCAGTCAAGCAGCCTATGTAGCCATTCTTTATTCCTTGACTTTCGTAATAAACTTGCTTTCACTTTGCTTTATGGATTTGCCCTGAATTCTTTCTTGCTTGAGGTTCAAGAACCCTCTCTTGGGGGCCTGGATCGGGACCCCTTTCTGGTAACAGTATCTAACTATTTGAGTTGTTGTGTGGATTAAAAGACATACTATGTGTTAAGTACCAGTACCTAGTAAGCACTGAAAAATAAGTGCTATCATTATTAATTATCGATATTTGTGGAGCAGCAGCTGTTTGACATCAGGGAGGGAACAAAATACACATGGCCTCTGGATTCATGGAACCTGCATCCTGGTGACTGCGCTGAGAAACTAGCCACTTGCAAAGCAATTTGAAACACCACTACAAGAAAAAGCACAGTCATGCCCCTCCATTGCATAAGTTGCTATCTTGCAAAGAAGTGCTTAGTGGGAGCATTACATTTAGATTTTTTTACTGTCTTCCCTATAAATTTATTTCTAAGTTAATACCCAATCATGAGCTACTTGAATTAAATTCTTGTAAGTTTTAATCTCATTCTACCCAATGTGTTTGATAAGAGGGTGGCTCTTCCTAAAAACCAAGATTAACTGTGTCCCCTTGGGAAAACGTAATTAAGCTGTGAAAGACACAGGCCAGAGGCACTCCAAAGCCTCGCTGTTCAGAATGTGGCACAGGCTCAGAAGCAGCAACAGCAGCAGCAGCAGGGAGCTGGTTAAAATGCAGGTGCTGTCTCAGGCTTCCTGAATGAGAATCTGCATTTTAATATGATCTCCAGGTGATTTGGATGCCCATAAAAGTTTTTCAGGTATTTCTCTGGAAATTCTGACTCCCTCTCCTCACCTAACCCACAGATGTATCTCTAGCTGGATGAGTTGTGTGCTTTAGGCATCAACCAGCCTCACCACTCAGTACTGTGAATTTGTTAGTATTGGTTCTATTGCAATCTCCTTGAGAAGTGGGTCTCCTTTTCATTAATTTACCCATAGCAATTAGTATTGTAGCACATAACACATTGTAAATCCTCTCTAAATACTGGTTGACTGGCTGAATGGGTCTGAATTTCCCAGCATCATTAGCTCTATACAATTTAGCATTGAGCTGGATTTTTCCAATGAGGCAAACAAGTTCTCATGAAGCTCTTCAAAGACACACAGAGGAAGGTTATAACACATGGGCCTGATGAATTATGTGTTTTTGATGACTCATTAGAGAAAGAGGGAGAGATGAAACCAAGGCTTACTCTGTTCCAGGAGGTAGCATTGTGTAATGATAAACATACACATTTTGATGCCTCCAAGTCTAGGCTCAAATCCTGGTTCTGTTCCCTACCAGCTTTATAGCATTGTGTCAAATTTCTCTGAGCCTCAGTTTCCTCATCTCTCAAGTGGGAAATATAATAAGCTTATGCCTTAGCTTGGATTTCCCCGAAAGCAAATTCTGAGTCAGGGATTTGGGTGAAGGTAGTTTATGGGGGCAGGGAGGGATGGAGGATGCTTGGTATTGAGAATGAAGTAGTGGGAAGAGTAAACAAAGGACTGAGAAAAGTCATAAGCATTTTGATCAAGAACCTACTAAGAAACATAGGGAATGCCTCCCAGAATTGTTCATTAGAAGGATGGGAGGCAGGTCCCCCATCGGTTGAGGGGTGTCCTCAACAGTATTAATTCCTTCACAATGGCTTGTCCCAGGTGAGCCTGTTCTCAGGAGGCAGAAGCAGCAACTGGGGTGCTTGAGGTGAGCCTGAGACTGAACAAAGCTGGCCTCCGTAGCTGCAGATGAACTCAGAGGCCACAGCACCATCTATGTCTGTTACAGCTTTCCATGAGGATCCAGAGAAACCACATTTGCAAAGCCAGGTAGAACAAGTGCTCGAAAAATGTCAGGGGTATCACCCACTCAGTGCTGCTTTGGGAGCTTCAGTTTCACTCCTCACTTTCGAGAAGTGCAAACAATTCTGTTGACACTTTCCCATCCTTGCATTCTCTCTCCTTCCTCTTCTTCTCGCTTTATATACACTCAAATAAGAATACATTTTGTTTGGATGTCAATAAGAAGCAAATCTAATCAGATTTGGGAGATGTGGTCAAAGCTCAGAGAATAAACAGTTACACAGTCGTATAGATCCTCTCCCATTCTGTTTCTGTTTCCAACCTGCCATTTTTTACCTCACTGCAAAGAGAAAATGGAATTAATGGAGATATAGGACAAATATGTATGTATGTGTGTATACATACACACAAATATATCTATACATATTTACATTGGTACCCAGTAGGAGTGAAAACTCTAAATGGTTGTTGTCAGGGACAATGTGTGTTTTCCCAGATTTTGTTCTGTGAGTTGAAACCGACTTTGCTATTATAAATGCATCACTATAATTGCCCTGATTTAGCCTCGCAGTTATGACTCCTGCTCAGAGCCAAATGTCTCCCAGCCAAGACCCAGTGAGCTTGCCAAATGGTTTTACCTCTTTTATTGTCAGAACTCATCGCCCCTCCTCACATTGTTGTGCTTTTCTATAATATTTTAGGTATATTAACCATAAATCCTGGAATTGTTTATCTACCAAAAATTGAAGTCAGGAAGTCATGGAATAGTCATTTATCATGGGCTTTGGCTCAGTGACTTGAAACTAAAAGTAGAAGAAAAACAAAAGCACTGATCGTGTAGAGGTGGCCAAATGCCTGGAGGTTAAGTGAAATGAAATTAAAGAAAAAAGAAGTCCTCTCTGATCCTTAGCAGAAATTATTCACTTTCTGAAAGACGCTTTTTCTGTATTGAGACTTCTATTTGGAAATGTATATTATAGATTTTTTTTTTTTTTTTTGCCTGTTAACCTGCTAAGTGTTCATTTAACAATCAAGACAATGTTTGATAATAAAACCATTGCTTTTTCTGATAGAGGTACTTCAATTATGAGGATTTTATAACTGTGTTCTAATACTAAGTATTCGATGCTTAGTAGTGGGGTTGCTATACTATTGGGTGAGGTATCAACCTGGTGTATTGACAGACTTATTTCTACACAGAAAGGGACTTTTTTGAGAATGAAGCCAATACAAGCAAAACAAAGCCTAGATGTTGATGACACTTGATGTTCCTGGATACAACCATGCCTGAAGCTTGTTTCCTTCTGCATGAGCTAATATAGTCCAGCTTTTACTTAACCCATTTTGAGCCATATTTCTGTAACTTGCCCTCAAAAGTCCTTATTAATACATTGGTCCAACATGTCAACTGCTTTTATCATTTTTAAGACATAAGTTATCTAACTCAGCCTGAAATGTAAAATCTCAAAGAAAGGAGTGTTGAATATGTGCTGCTGAAATGTGGGCTTCCATCATTAAAAAAATCCAGCTGACATTTCAATTTAAATAATACACTTACAGTTTTCATTAATATTTAAAATAGCATTGTATGTTTTGTAAGATTAAAAGTAATACAAGCAGAATCAGGGTTATTATTTAACAGGACAGGTGATTTGTTTATTTAATATTGCAATAAATGTTATTCAATATTGAGACAAGAACATTTAACATGAGATCTACCTGCTTAGGGAATTTTTAAGTTTACAATACACTATTGTTGGCTATGGGACAGTGTTGTAGAGTATATCTCTAGAACTTTCCCATCTTAATTAACTGAAAGTTCGTGCCCAACTTTCCCACTTCCCTCTTCTCCAAGTCCCTGGCACCCCTCATTCCAGTCTTTAATTCTGTGAATTTGTAATTGTAAAACACACTAAAAAGTTACCACGGGGATTTTAATGTTCTAGAGGCTATACCAACATCTGCTGCATGTCTAGGTATTTCTGAAGTCATCTCTATAAAAGTAAAACTTGGAAATAATCCTTTTTCAGCAGAGTAATTTATATCTTGCAGATGTTTTAATAGAGCAGACAAGTGGGATCAAGTTATCAAAATGTACTTGGCATATTTTATTGATCATTTTTTCCCCAGTTTAAAAACTGAAAAGAGGAAGCCCAGATGTTTGTAAACAACATCTCATGTGACCCATCTCCATACATAAGCTACCTTCTTGTAGCTTCCACACATTTGATCTAGTTATGCATTTTCCATACTCCACCAAGGGCCTTTAGTAAAGAGAAGGAGAGGTTTGGAATGTGTAATCACAAGTGTGGATGTGAGAAATGATTAATAGAAGTAGGTAGGCAAAATGCATCTTCTGTAAAAGGGATGTGGAGCTGTTGCAGAGTTGTTCTCTAGTTCACACCTTAACAAATAGCAGGTTAGAGATTGCTTGTGGGGGTTGTTGGTGTGTTAGGTTATAGGATTAGCTATGTTGTTGTGGCGATTTGCTTAATGGCAACAACTGGATGTTGAAATTGGGTGGTAGTTTGAATGTTTGTTTGGTAGCACATGATTCTATTGTTTATGTTTTTAAATGATGATGTTTTAAAAAGGCAAAATCCTGACCCCTATGCAAATACAAAAGGAAGATGTGTCAAATATTTTCTTTCATTTATTAGTTGATAAGGGAATCAATAAGATATCACAACTGGTGCAAAGGAGAATCCAAAGAGCAGACACATATATAGCTCATCAAATGCTGAAATGAATTTCCTTAATAAATACAAAACTAGTGAATATCCACAGGACAATAATCAATGGCATGCCACCAAATATAATTGGCATTTCTGTGGACAAGAGTCATTTCCATTCCTCTTAGTTTTTGGCTCAAAGACAATGAAACATGGATATAACCTTGATGTATGAGCTAGACAGGGAATCTATTAATCTTAATTTTGTTCCTAATTTAAAATCTTTCACATTTCTTCATAATGTCTCAGCACAAGGTACTTCTTTTATGGGAAATTTTGTCTTGCTATCATGTTTAGAATAAAATCCCAACTTCTTAGCATGACCACAGAAACTTTACAATGCGGGTTTTTCCTATCTTCCTGATCTTATATCTAACATCTTCCCACTTCTTTCCCTGCCACTTCCTTCTCACTTTCTTCCCCTTTGCCTTGAATGTCAGAAACCTCCCAGAGTTGAGCACCTGGTGTATTAGTCCGTTCTTACACTGCTATAAGGACATACCTGAGACCGAGTAATTTATAAAGGAAAGAGGTGTAATCAACTCACAGTTCAGCATGGCTGGAGAGGCCTCAGGAAACTTACAATCATGGCAGAAGGGGAAGCAAACATGTCCTTCTTCACAGGGCGGCAGGAAGGAGAAGAATGAGAGACAACTGAAGGGGGAAGCTCCTTATAAAACCCTCAGATCTCATGAAATCTTACTTGGCCTCTCAAGAATAGCATAGGAAAAACCACCCCCATGATTCAATTACCTCCCACCAGGTCTCTCCCATGACACATGAGGATTTTGGGAACTACAATTCAAGATGAGATTTGGGTGGGGACCCAGCCAAACTATATCATCTGGATATGCTGTCTTCTTCAACTGGAAAACTCTGGCTCTGTATTTATAGGTTTCAGTTCAAATCCCACCTTCTCAGAGACATCTTTTTCTGACCATCCAATCAAAACTATTTATCTGTGTCAGTCTCTCTCATACTACCCTTCTTGATCCTCTTCATAGCACCTATTATTCCAAGCAACCTTGTATAATTTTACAAATTACATTGTATATATTATACACCCCTTCCCCTACTGTAAGCTCAATGAGGACAGTGAATTTGTCTTATTCGCTGCTGTGTCCCTGGTTTCTAGAACAGTGTCTAGCACATGGAAGCTACTCTATAACTATTTGTATGTTTAAAACTATATTTATTCTTTGGAAATTTATTTGTGCAGTACTGTCTTAGTTATGATAATTTTAGGCAACTCTACCTGTTGCAGATGTAACCCCCAGCCTCCAAGTCTCTGTGGCTTAATGCAATAAAAGCTTATTTCTTGTTTAGGTAAGAGTCCAGGAAAGGTGTCCTGGTTGGGTGGCTTTTGTCTAAAGTCCTGGATTCATGGATCCAGTTTCCTTACATCCTGCTTTCACACCATTTGCAATACCTGGCTTCCAAGGTTGCTTGGTTCATCTGGAGTGAGTCAAAGAAGGGAAGATATATGGGAAGATTTATGGGCAGGCTGGGAAGTGGTATACATCACTCCTTTCATATTCCATTGTCTGGAATTCAGTTATGTAGCCATGCCTATCTACAAAAAAGAGAGAGAGAACTCTGCTCCAGCCCTGTACCCAGAAAGTGAAGAAAATGTGCTGGGCATTGTGTGGAAACAGGGACATAGCTGTGAGCAAATGAATATTTTCAAAGTTAGAGCTTTTATGAGTATAGGATAAGTTGTTCTGGACAGTAATGCTTATAAAAAAATTTAAGGTTTTAAATATTTTGTTGTAAAAAATCAAAGAAGATATGAAACAAGGGATTACAAGTTAATATTTGGAAATAATATTTTCAGGCCAAGCCTAAACAAGGGATTTGAAAAGAAGAAAGTATAGCAGAGGGAATTTGAAAGCAGAAATATGTTAGATAAAGCAGCTCTTGGCTCTAAAAGCCAAAATGAAATATTATATTTTCCAGAAGATACTTCAGGTATAAAGTTGAACTTTCTGACCTGAAATAACTGAATGATATTCTCTTTCTTGTTTGTAGACACTCAACACCATAATAATAGTCGAATCTAATAAAATGCAAATACTCATTTTAACTTGAGTCGATTGATTTTATAGATACAGTTGTGACTAGATTTTCCTCCGAGAATGATGACATAATTGAATTGCTCCTTTTAATCCTTTTTCTTAACATCTCTTTAGATAGAAATAAGAATTTTGCCAGTAGGAACATATTAACTGGATTAATTTCCAGTTCTGTGGGACATTTTTTTCCTCTATAAGAAAATACATCTCTCCAGTCAGTATAGATCTACTATGACAAATTAGCACTGTCCTTTGTTCACACCTCACAGTAAGAGAAATGTAAGCAGGTATTAACCACCCCCTGCTCTTCCAATAGAGTGTAATTTTAATGTCTTGCAATTTGAAGACTTAAAAAGAAATCACAACAAGGCAAATCATTCCTTTCAAAATCCAGTAATAGAATTTGCCATGAAGGTCAAAATTATCTAGGAAAGAGAGAGCTAATTCATGTGTGTAAAGCAGAAGTGGGCCATAGGTTAATACTTAGGTTTAGGGAAATATTGACTTTTGGCTTCTATGTTTTTATAGTTTATTAAATACATCAGCCTAGAGAATGATTTGCTTTACTCTCACCATGCTTATGAAGCAACACAGCAACCAAGCCAAGCCTAAATTTTCAATATCAATCTAATCTATAGACTTTGGTTTGGCTGTCTTAAAATGTTTGAAAAACAATCTTCTTAAAGATTGTAATTACACCCTGTTGGGACTGTAACTATTTTGTAGTTAGCAATAAGAATTTTGCCTACATCAAATAGGGAGTCATGGCATGTGGCCTCTCTTCTAAGACACTTACAGTGCATTAGTTATCTATTGCTACCTAACAAATCACTCCAAAACAGTGGCTGAAAACAACAAACAGTTACTATGTCACATGGTTTCTTAAGTCAAAAATTCCAGAGCAGCTTAGATGGGTGTCTCTGGCCGAGGTCTGCCTTGAAGGCCCAGTCCAGACATCACTGGGGCTGCAATCATTTGAAGGCACGATAGGGGTTGGAGGATTCATTTCCAAGAAGGGTCCCTCTCATGGTGCGGCTGGTTGCCAGGAGGCCTCAGCTCCTCAACATGAGAACCCTTCCATGAGCTGCTTAAGGATCCTCATGTTAATCCATGTGGCTTTCCCCAGTGGGGGTGATCCATGAGGGCGAAATGGTACTCGCAATTTCACTTACGACAAGCTTCGGAAGCCACACTCTGTCTTTTTACAATATCCTAGTCAGCCCTATTCAATGTGAGGGGTTGTGATGTATGAGAAGGTGGGGATCGTTGAGACCATTTTGGAGTCTGGCTACCACAATAAATTTATTGTGAAATAAATTAGAAGGCACATCACAATTTTGAGGGTTTTTAAGTTGGTAAATGACAAATAAATAAATATGTGCAACTTAGCAGAAATATGGTATTTTGCTATTTAAGAGCAAACTGGTAATCATGAGATAAACTTTTGATTGACCTTGAAATGCACTAAATCATAGGCTTCATAGAAACAATTATTTGTTCTATGTAATTAATACACTGGCTCAAAAAAAAAACAAAAACAAGTATCTATTTCTGGCAGGAGAATAAAGCAGGAAACAATCACACTATCATTTTCCCTGGAATGCATTGGCAAATGTGTACCTTCTGTATGCTTAGTTGGTGAACATTCAAGAAGCTATTTGACTTTTTTGAGAGATGGTAGATTCCTGCTAGAGTCTGGTTCTCAACTATGTTGTTTGTTAGTATATTATCTTAAAAGCGTCCTACATTTAACTTTTGAAACCCATTTTATGAAGCATTTAAATGTGAAGTTTGTTGAATTATCTGCAAGTAATACGGTTATTTTATACATGGAACCAGTAGGTCCAAATAAGATAAAAAAGGTGTGATTACTCGTGGACCATTAATTTTTTCATTTGCTATTGCAGTAAATCCTCTAGTTTACCTTGTATTAGATTAATTAAACCTAGAGTCATAAGACTTTCTTTCAAGATTAATTAAACATAGAGTCATAAGACTTTCTTTCAAACTAACTGTGAACTTGGACCAATCACTTAAAAACCTCTCCAAGTCTAAATTTCCTCTTATATAATGTTCATTCATTTATGTGCACATCGCAGGTATTTGTTGGTACCTATGTGTCTTATACTATCCTAGAAGTTGGAAATGCAGTGATGAACAAGAGAGAGGGTTCCTTCTCACATGCCCTTACATTTTAGTGGGGGGGCATAAAGTAATCACATAGCTATATCACAAGGCAGTTGATAAGTGCTAGGAGGAAATATTATCAGAGTCATGGGGAGTGCGATTTCAGATGAGAAGTTAGGGAAAGCTGCTCTGTTGAGAATAGATCTCTGAAGGAAATAAGGCACAGAAACCTGGAGGAAGGGTTTAAGGCAATATGTTGGAAAGTGTCTGATGTGTTTTAGGAACAGAAGGACTACCATGTAGTTCAAACCCAAAGAGCTATAAGAGGGGAAGTATGAAGGTTGTTGAGATGATGAGGGCTTTCTGTGTTTCACCGTAAGGATTTTGGACTTTATCTGACAGACCAAGGAAGCCACTGTAGGATTTTGAGGAGAGAAGTGACATCATCTGACTTAGGTTTTAAAGGTCTCAATGTGGCTGCTGGGTGAAAAATGAGTAATAAGGAATCAAATAGGGATGAATTCAGTCATTGAATGGAGCAACGCTTGCATGAGCTGAGGAGAAAGGCAAAAGCGATTGTGTGGGTATTGCCAGTGGGCAGAGTCGGAGAGAAATGGCTGCAGTCTGGATAACTTTTGAAGGTACTACCTCTTCGTCTTCTAGATTTGTGAAGACCATTAAATAAGATAACATATGTAAGAACACTTTGTGTGTGTCCTATCCTGTTAAGAAGAGCCATCTCATATGCATATTTATTTAGCTGCTGACTTAATTTCTTCATAATGCTCATTTATCCCTTAACAAAAATTTTGCAAACTATTAACGTGTATTAGTCTTATTAAAATGAATGTGCAAACCAGGTTGACAAGCAGGTAACCTAGACTTTTCCACTCCTCCCCTATTTACCCAAGAGGTTTGGTAGTTACCTTAAAGGCAGAATGTTATCAATACTGAGATATCTACAGTTTCTTCTCTTTCTTTGGGCATAAAAATTACTAAATTCTTTGGGCATACTAATTACTAAAGGAAGAAGGTTGCATTTTATAAGTGATTTGTGGGACAATTTAGGGTGGTTGTTTTGTGTGTTGTTGTCTAACATTATCTAAAATAAATATAAACCACTCATGTAAGTTTAAATTTTGCAGCAGGCACATCATAAAACATAAAAAAACAGGTAAAATCAATTTTTATGATCTATTGTATTTAACCCAGCGTATTAGTTGGCATTCCCATAGAGAGAGAACTGATAGGGTATGTATATACAGTCGTCCCTCAGTATCTGTGGGGGACTGGTTCTAGGACGCCCTCTCAAATACCAAAATTTGCAGACATACAAGTTCCTTATATAAAATGGTAGAGCAATTGCATATAACCTATGCACACCCTCCTATGTATTTTAAATCATCTCTAGATTACTCATAATACCTAATACAATTTAAATGCTATGTAAATAGTTGTTATACTTTTTTAAAATTTGCATTATTTTTATTGTTGTATTGGGGGGGTTAATTTCTTTCAAATATTGTCATTTTTTAGTTGGTCAAATCAGAGGATGTGGAACCTGCAGGTACAGAGGACCTACTGAATGTGTATGTGTAGACATAGATATAGATATAGACATACACATAGACACAGACATGTAGACATAGACATAGACATAGACACAGACACACACATGCAGATATAGATATGGACACAGACACACACATGCAGATATAGATATGGACACAGACACACACATGCAGGTAGAGACAGACGCAGACACACATGGAGTTATAGACACAGACACAGACATACAGATAGAGACATAGACACAGACACACACATGCAGATATAGACACAGACACACACATGCAGATATAGATATAGACACAGACACACACATGCAGATATAGATATAGACACAGACACACATGCAGATAGAGACACAGACACACACACACATATGCAGATATAGACACAGATATAGATACAGACATAGATATAGCTGTAGACACAGACACAGACGTATAAATATAGACAGACATGGAGATAGACATAGACATGTAGGTATAGACACAGACACAGACACAGGTGTATAGATATAGACACAGACATATATAGACATAGATCTAGATATACGAGAGGGAATTTATTAGGCGAGTTGGCTCACAGGATTATGGAGGCTGAGAAGGCTCATGACAATCCGTCTGCATTCTGGAGCCCCTGGGATGCTGAGAGCATGGCTTAGTTCAAGTCCAAAAGCCTCCGAATCAGGGAAACCGATGACATAATCCTCAGTCTGAAACTGAACGCTTCAGGACCCAGGGGGGTGCTGGCACAAATCCTTGGGTACCCAGGACAGAGGGCCTGGAGTACTAATGGCCAAGAGTGGAAGGAAGAAAGAGTCCCAGTTCTGAAGGAGAGATAGAAAAGAAATCCTTTCCTTTCCTTTTTTATTCTATCCTGGCCTCCAGCCCATGGTGTGGTGCCCACCCACACTGAGGGAGATCTTCCCCACTCAGTGCATTGACTCAGGCACCAGTCTCCTCTGGAAACTCCCTCACAGGCACACCCAGACATAAGGCTCTACCAGCTCTCTAGGTATTCCTTCATTCAGTCAAGTTGACACCTAAAATTAACCTTCACATGCAATATATTCAAAGTATTATAATTTCAGTATGCAATCAATAGAAAAGTTATTGCTGAGATAGTTCACATATTTTTGGTATTAAGCCTTTTGAGTCCAGTTTGTATTTCACACTTACAGCACATCTGCCTGCCTTGTCTCCAACCTCAACAAGTGGTCCTAAGCATGCAAACATTCTTTGCCCTTGCTCATCCAGGAGGAGCTCATTCCTTCTGGATTTTTTACTTCTAGATTTCTTTGTGTCCACATTTCTTTGGGCTTTAAATAAAAGTAAGATTTTCCCCCCTTTGTTTTTTCAATGATTTCTTATTGATTGGTATGAAAGTCTTCCCTGTCTTTCTCTGTTTGCTCTTGATTTCAGCTTATTTGTCTGAAAGTAATAGAAATTCCTTCAAATTAGCTTAGGAAAAAATAAGTGAAATTGTTGTAAAAACACCCAAGTGTCCCAGACTTTAAGGGAAGTGGTAAGCGATGCCTCCAGGAGAACAAGAACCAGGAACCAAAGAGCCATCAGGAAGCAGAGAAGAAGCTCTTTTTAAAAAAATTTTTTTTTTTTGAAATGGAATGTCATTCTTGTTGCCCAGGCTGGAGTGCAGTGGTGATCTTGGCTCACTGCAACCTCCGCCTCCAGGTTCAAGCGATTCTCCTGCCTCAACCCCCTGAGTTGCTGGGATTACAAGTGCCCACCATCATGCCTGGCTAATTTTTGTATTTTTAGTAGAGACGGGGTTTCACCATGTTGGCCAGGCTGGCCTCGAACTCCTGACCTCAGGTGATCCACCCGCCTCAGCCTCTCGAAGTGCTGGGATTACAGGCATGAGCCACCATGCCCAGCAGGAGGGTCTGTTTCATTATTCTTGCTCTGGGGCTCGGGTGTCTGGTAGTTACACATTTGTGCTTCACTTTTTTCCTTCTCTTTTCAGTTTTCTCTGCTTCTTTTTACATAAATAAAATTGACCACCCTTGTCATGGCACAGTATCATTTCTCAGCTCTTTTCTCTTCAATTGATCAACATGTCAGTGTCCTATTCCACACTCCTAGGAAGGAGAATCTGCTCAGCACAGCTTTGATGAAGGGTCCACTCTTAGTCCAATCAACTCTTGCCATGGGCCAGGGTCTTTCCATATAAACATGGCTGTTTATATGGTGTTTATATAAACATGGTGACTCACTCCTGTGCCTAGACAGGTCTTCTCAGAGAGAGGGGATCTGACATGTGCTCTCCAGATATTCCAAAAGGTGATTTAAAAAATATAACCCTCTAACTCACTTTGCTCCAACCTCACTTATACCCACCAAAAGGAGCCTTAGTGTAAAGTATTATTGGACATTATTATTACAGGTCATATTCGTATATGCTTATGAAATATCTGACATTGTTTAGCATATATATTAAATGTCAATCTTATTCTCAAAAACTAATGTAGAACTAACCATCTTTTTTTTTTTTTTAAACTAATTTGGAAGTGTCTAACCAGCTTTTGTAACTGAGTGCCCCATTTTCCTAAAAGTTATCTTTACCTTTTCTCTTTTTCCCTGTGTGTTCACCTCTTACTTTTCACTCTTTAAGAATGCAATTATAACTGTTACCTTCTCTCCACCAGGCACTTCCTGCACGGCAAGCTTATCTAACTATATGTTTGCTTAGAAATTGTCAGGACCAAATGTTGAACCAAATGTTGAACCAAACCAGGCACCCTCTGGGATTCTCTCCCACCATGAGATTGACAATGGTCAATTTATAGCCCAACTTTACCAAAGATGGTGCCAGACAGACCATCCAAGGGGTAAGACATTGAAGCAAGTTATGTGGACCCCATACCTCCTCATTCTCTCTCCTGCATGCCACTCATGCCAAGTGCCCCCATCTACCTTTTTTTTGAGACAGGGTCTTGCTTTGTCACCCAGGAGCACAGTGGTGCAATCATGGCTCACTGCAGCCTGTAACTCCTGGGCTCGAGTGATCCTTCCACCTCAGCCTCCTGAGTAGCTGAGACTACAAGCATGCCACCACAGTGGGCTAATTTTTTGTATTTGTTGTAGAGATGGTTTTTTTTTTTTTTTTTTTTTTTTGGCCATATTGCCTAGGCTGGTCTTGAACTTCTGGACTCAAGCAATCCACCCACCTCCACCTTCCAAAGTGTTGGGAGTCAGCCCCAGTTGTCCTCTTTAAAGCCCCTGCTTTCTGCCCCAAAAGCTGAAGTGGTTCCCTTAGAGGCAGAAGCCTGTACTGTTTCCCCTCAGCTAAGCTCTGGAGTACAGCTTGTTTAATTTCTACCAGACTTCACTCTTGCTAGCTGGATTTGGCAAGCAGCAAGAGGCCAGAACTGCATTTGGTTATACTATCTTCTCCAATAGCAAATTAGCAAATTATAAATCTCACTGAATAATCAGAAAGTAATTCTCATTTATTGCCTAATGGTTAGAAAATTAAACACAAGTAGCTGTAGTCTTCTCCTGTGGGCACTCACTGAAGTTTTTTTCACTGATTAATGTAAAAAAATTTAAGATCTATATTCAATTATTATTATGGACATCTTACTAGGGTCTTGGTGGCAGAAAACAGAGTACATATGGATGGTAAAATGGATGTAGAGTGAGCGAATGATATTCCTTCATAGTCTTTATTAGTTTTAAGTTTGGGAGGCCCATTGAATAATTTGTTGATAAAGAAGTTTGCCTAGATGTGGCTCTCACTGTTAGCCAATCCAATGGCACTATACATAGGGATCAGATACTCGGTCTTGTCTTCTCAATGATATCAACATAAATTACTCACCTGTTTATCTTTTCTCAAAATATTTAGGCAATATTGAGTCTACTGGGGCAGTAACTAGCTTAATGGCTCCCTAATAAACTTCCATTTGAGAAGAAAGAGATTTATGCCTACCCATGTTAGCAGCAAAATAATGTGTCCATTCACGCAGGTCCTTCTGGGGTTGGGAAGTTTTCTTTTGGAATCTGGAATGCCCCATAAATCAACACAAGGCCTTAAGTACCGAAGTCACTACAGAATTCTTGGTAAAACATAGAGTTTGAATATAATGAAACACAGGCCACATACGTGTCCATAAAAATGAAGCCCCATAGTTCAGCAGTTATAAGCCCAGAATGCAATCTATTCAATGACAGTTTTCAAGATGAAGAGTTGTAGAACTCAACCGTGTACTAAATATATCGAAGATTTAGAATTGATCTATAGTCCACCGAGGCCCTCTGATTACTTACTGATGTCAGCATCACTCATGAATTATGTGTCTGTGTGTTCCTCATGAATATAAATTCCAATCTCTCTGGCGTAGTTATATGGAGTTAGATCACTTGTGTGATGACATTTCCCATGTGCTGAGGGGGAAAGGGAGACACTTTATAGTGTTTAAAAAACATGAACAGTTTTCTGGCACCAAGAAAATTATCAAGAGCCCAGAAAAACACAATGTGTTTCCCAACTCCTGCTAACATACAATATGTCAACTTAAACCCTAACAGTAATTGTATTTCAGATCATATTTGCCCTCTCTGCTTCTCACCTTCTGCATCATTTCTTGTTAAATTCAGAAAAAAATGTAGTCGTCTTAATCAAAACTAGTTTTCTGGCAGTCTTTAGTTGGAGGGCTCTGGCTTTCATGTAGATCACTTGGGCTCACAATGAATTAGTTACTTTATCTTTTCTAGTTTTTTTTTTTTTTTTTTTTTTAAAGTGGAATTAGTTAGCATCTGTATCAGTGAGGATTTTCCAGAGAAATAGAATCAGTAGGGGGAGATAACAAATGATGGATGATAGATAGATAGATAGATATTCATTGAATCCAAGGAATTGGTTTATATAATTAAGAAGGTTGGTGTATTAGTCTGTTTTCACACTGCTGATAAAGACATACCTGAGACTGGATAATTTGTAAAGAAAACGAGGTTTAATGGACTTACAGTTCCACATGGCTGGAGAGGCCTCACAATAGTAGTGGAAGGCGAAAGGCACGTCTTACCTGGTGGCAGGCAAGAGAGAATGAGAACCAAGTGAAAGGGGAACCCCTTATGAAAACATCAGATCTCGTGAGACTTACTACCAAGAGAGCAGTATGGGGGAAACTGCCCCCATGACTCAATTATCTCCCACCGGGTCCCTCCTACAATATGTGGGAATTACAGGAGCTACAATTCAAGATGAGATTTGAATGGGGACACAGCTAAACCAAATCAGTGGGCAAGTCTGAAATCTGTAGGATAAGACAGAACAAGGGGAACGAGGGCAGGAGCTGATGTCTTGAGTCCCGTGTCTTGAGGCAGAATTTCTTCTTCTGCAGGGAAACCTCAGTTTTGGTCCAGAGGTCTTTCAACTGATTTAGATGAAATCCTCTTGGATTATCAAAGGTAATGTCCTTTAATATGAAGTAAACTGATTGGAGACGTTAATTCCTACAAGTACCTTCGCAGGAACACCTAGATTAGTGTTTCTAATGATAGCCTAGCTGGCTTGACATGATCCAACTAACCACTGAAGTATCCTTTGGTTGTAAATTGTAGCACAGCTAATCAAACTAACTTCCTAATATTGGCTAAGGCCTACTGAGGTTCCTTTTATGCAGACCCTGTTCTGACACCTTATACATGTCGTCTCATTCCAATATCTCACTGCTAGTAATGCCAGAGGGTGAGAATTGAAGTCAACCAGTCTGACTCCCAAGGTTGTACATTGAACTGCTATGCTATGTTGACTCCAAGTATCTCAAAAGAAAGTTTATTCGATTGTATATTTGCATTGTCAATGGGTAGCTCTAGTTTCAGGTATGGTCAGATCCAGAGCTCAGAAGATATGGTTAAGACTTATGTTTCTCTCTCTGCTTTGTTTTTATTCTTAGCAGGGTCATCTTTTTAGTGACAGCTCCAGGTTTATGTTTTCTGAGCTCCAAAACTCTGTAGGAAGGAGAGAGAAGAGAACTTCCCTTTCTTGGTCGTTCAGAGAGAATTCCTCAGATTGCCTCTGAGATGCTTGCTTGGGTCATCCACTCATTCCTCAATGAATGACCAAGGTTAGGAGAATGGGATGCCCTGGTGGACCAGGCGTGGGTCCTAGGTCTACTTCTGAGGTGGGCAGCGGTGTACTGTCCCTGCCTGCAGCACCTTGGGTGAGTGTGGGAAAGCTGGATTGTGGTTGAAAATCGGATGTCAACATCAGAAGAGGAAATAGATGCTGAGCAGGCAAGAAAGACAGACATCCCCAATAATTTTTGCCACTGCAGATTAAGAACATCTTCTATATGATCAACTCCAAATTTCTTACCAGGACTCAAGGAATCCTTCTCAATTCTGCTTCCAGCCTTATTTTCTGCTATTTTTTTTAGTTTACTGCCATCAGCCTGATTTCCGCCTCGTTGCTTCCTGCCATGCCACATCATCCTGCATCCCTCCCTCTTCACAGGCCACTTCTCTGCCACGAATGCTTTACCTGGACACACCACTTTGTTTTGCAAACGCTGACTTGCATTTTACCACTTATGAAAGTCTTTATCATGCTGCCATGAATTCATTGGTTTGTTCCTTTATTCATTCCTTCATGAACACTTATTACATTCAGTGTAATGCAAAAATGTTGAGGATGTGGTGGGAAACCAGGCAGACCTGGCCCCTTTTCCTCATGGGGTCATCTCCTTCCATGACACTTGATCATGAGCCTAACAAAGTTAGGGTCTGTGCCTGATACACCTTTGTATCTCCAGAACTTAAAGAGTAGCCCCAAAGAAGACGTAAAGGCAAATGGGGTCCGGAGTCATACCGACCAGGTTAGCAGTCTAGTTCTGCTGTGTGAACTTGTGTGAACTGTTGAAGCTTCCTGCACGTCAATGTCTTCTTCTTTAAAATGGGAATAATGATTTCTACCTTGTTAGATGGTTTTGAATATTCAATAAGATAATGTATATAAAGTGAGCATCATTGCACTTAGCATATGATAAGCACTCAATCAAATAATAAACAGCTATTCTTATGACAAATGCTCAATATACGCTTGAATGAATACCTGGCTAAATCAGCCATGTAATTGTAATAATGCCACTTTTCTTGAGGTGGGGAGAAAACAGCTTTCATGGCACTGCCTTCTTTCAAAAGTGAAAGCCCTGGATGTAAACACAAACATAAGAAACTTGAAATGTTATAATGATACTTCAATATGAAGACATTGACTCAACCCCATGAAACAGCTTCTTTAAAGAAAGGTGATTACAGCTTAGGTGAGTTTGATGGAAATTCTCACAACCGAGATTCTTTCCTTGCAATGTTTTCCGTCATTAATGGAGTTGGGATTCACGATTCCCTTTGAGAACAGGTAACAAAGCAAAGTTTTATTATTTTCTCCCTCAAGCAATGTAATGATTAATGGAATGTATAACTGCCTTCTCATATTATCAACCTATTTACCCAAGGACTCAGTACAGTCCTTTTAATACTATTTTCTACTAAATGATGCATGCCACCCAACAGCTGGAGACTTGGCTTCACATCTGGGCTGAAGCTACAGATAAAAGTGGACTTAATTGTCTCTATTTAGTAGATGCTCAAATTCGTAATCGGGCCAGTGCTGTTTCTGGGGGAATTTGGAATGGGGAAGGCTGAGATACTCTTACTTAAGGTCAGAGTTTGTGAACTGAGTTGGGGAAAGTTAAAAAGAGACTTCTGCTTTTGCCTGTGTACCCGGAGACAAATGCAGAGACAGACACTGCAGCTGCTTGTCATAGCTAAAAAAGCAAAACGACCTAATTTTCCATCGACAGGGGAAATGAGAAGTAAACTCATTTATTCATGCAATGGATTATGCTTCAGCAGATCTACATAAATTGTATGTTTATAACTAGGATAAAATGCAACAACATAATGTTGAGCAAAAGACCCCATTTGTCTACATTTTTAAAGAATCAGAAATTATATTATACATTGCTTAAGATTATATGTACACACCCTCACACACACATATATATATATTTCAAAGTCTAGAAATATGTGTAATAGTCATCTCAGTAAAGGAGGAAGAAAAACATATGAGAAGTAACACTTAAGTCTTATTTGTAATTTATTATTTTATTTAAAAAGAAAAGATCCAGGCCGGGCACGGCGACTCACGCTTGTAATCCAGTACTTTGGGAGGCTGAGGCGGGCAGATCACTTGAGGTCAGGAGTTCAAGACCAGCCTGGCCAACATGGTGAAAGCCCGTCCCTACTAAAATACAAAAATTAGCCGGGCCTGGTGGTGGGCGCCTGTAGTTCCAGCTACTCAGCAGGCTGAGGCGGAAGAATCGCTTGAACCTGGGAGGCAGAGGTTGCGGTGAGCCGAGACTGGGCCGTTGCACTCCAGCCTCGGAGATAGAGCGAGGCTGTGTCTCAAAGTAAATAAATAAATAAATAAAATCCAAAGAAAATATAAAATATTAAATTTTGGTGGTATGTATATGGTTGCAAAGGTATTTTCTGAATGATTCGAATTTTTTAATAATTAAAACCAATAAAAAGAATAGAAACTTGCAAGAGAATTTTGTGAATGTCAGAGAACTAACACATACTATTATTTCAGAACTTCTAGAAGGTAGAGAATTCACTCCCAACTTGATAATAATGACAGTTATAAAATGAAAGAATCTTCTATAGATTACTGAATTTTACATGTGCCATAGAAATAATTTCTGGCCCAACAGAGATTAGAAATCAGGGATAATAATAAAGAAAAACAGCTGGCATTTCTAAAATAGCTCATCTCTCCTATTTTTCAGTAGAAGGTCCTTTCTGCTAGTAGAAGTCCTTACAATTCACGATTCTGTTGGACACCTTCATCTTTTCCACCTCTGCTTCAATCCCTGCCTGGCAAATGCTCCTCCCCTCCCCTTCCCTCCCCTCCCCTCCCCTCCCCTTTCGTCCCCTCCCTTCCCCTCCCCTCCCCTCTCCTCCCCTTCCCTACTGAGTTTTGCTCTTGTTGCCCAGGCTGGGGTGCAATGGCACGATCTTGGCTCACTGCAACCTCTGTCTCCCAGGTTCAAGCGATTCTCCTGCCTCAGCCTCCCGAGTAGCTGGGATTATAGGCGCCCACCACCAAGCCCAGCTAATTTTTTTTTTTTTTTTTGTATTTTTAGTAGATACGGGATTTCACCATGTTGTCCAGGTTGGTCTCGAACTGCTGACCTCAGGCGATCCACCTGCCTCGGCCTCCCAAAGTGCTGGGATTACAGGTGTGAGCCACTGTGCCTGTTTGGAAATGAATTTCTAAGTCAAGAGGTTTCATCAGAATGGCTTGTACCTCTGGAGTATTTCTTTCCTAGCATCGCAGTAAGAGAGCATGACAGACTGGGTAGTGTAATCAACAGATTAATTTTCTCACAGATCTGGAGGCTAGAAGTCTGAGATCAATGTGTCTCATTGGTTGTGAGGGTTGCTTCCTTCTGAGGCTTCTCTTCTGGGCTTTTGGATGGCTGTCTTTCCTCTGTGTTGTCACATGAGCTCCCTTCTATTTGCCTCAATATCCTTATCTCCTCTTCTTATAAGGATACCCGTTCTATTGGATTAGGATTATCCTGACAGCCTCATTTTAACGTAATGAACTCTTTAAAGACCTTATCTGCAAATACAATTACATTCTGTGGTACTAGGGGTAAGAGCTTTAACATGGTAATTTTGAAGGAACACAGTTTATAACACCAAGATTTCTAGACTAGCTTTCTTTTTATTTTCATTCTACCATCCCATCTCAAGTCATTTTATCTCCACTTCCTGTTTTTCTTTTTTCCATCAAGTTTGTTTTGCTATTCAGTTGGTTTTCTTACAAGACTTCTTTGATTATGTAGTGATTCAGTACTTGGGTTTGAAGTTACTTCTCACTTTTAATATTATCTTCTTTATATATACATGACTTTGGGGATATTATTATGCCTTTCTATGCCCAGTTTTCTCATCTGTATCATGGAGTAATAATAGTTCCTGCATATTATGTTAGTACCTGTACCATTGATGGTTCATAAAGTGATTTTTAGGTGGAGTGTCTAAGTTTAATTTTTAAAAAACCTTCTACTGATGACAAAGGATGCTTATTTTCTCTTCATAGCAGTAATTCAAAATTTCCTTTATAAATAAAACACGAGTTATTTAAAGTAACTCTGACCTTCAATCTTTTAGTATTATCATGAGAATAATTTCTGAAATACTATTGTCCTTATTGCAAATGAATATATGTTTATTGTTTTAAAAATTAGGAAATGTAGAAAAGCAAAGAGAGGAGATAAAACTTATTTGCAATTTCGCCTTCACAAAGTAATCAAGTTTAACATTTTAGAGTGTATATTTCTGGCTTAGTTCATTTTGTGTTGTTAGAATACCATAAACTGGGTAACTTCTAAAGAATAGAAATTTATTTCTCACAGTTCTGGTGGCTGGGAAGTCTAAGATCAAGGTGCTAGCATCTGGCAGGAGCCTTTTAACTGTACCCTCACATTCAGGAGGCAGAAGGGCAAGGGAGAGTGACTGCTGGGTTCTCACATGGCAGGAGAACAGAGAAGAGTGAATCAGTCTCACAGACCCTTTTAGTGGTAGCATTAATCCACTGGGGAAGACAGAGCCCTCATGACCCAAACACTTCCCACTAGGCCCCACCTCCAAGCACTGTTGCATTGGGGATTAAGTTTCTAACACATGAATTTCTGGGGGACACATTCAGCCCACAGGACCTTCTGATTATTCTCTCTCTCTCTCTACCTATCATCTTTCATAAATCTTTCCAATAGTAGCATTGATATGGTTTGGCTCTGTGTCCCTACCCAAATCTCATCTTGTAATCCCCACAAGTCAAGGGAGCGACCTGGTAGGATGTGATTGGATCATGGGGCTGGTTTCCCCCATGCTATTCTCGTGATAGTGAGAGAGTTCTCACAAGATCTGATGGTGTTAAAAGTGGCAGTTTCCCTAGCGCTCTCTGTCTGTCCTGTCACCTTACGAAGAAGGTACTTACTTCTTCATCTTCTGCCATGATTGTAAGTTTCCTGAGGCCTCCCTAGACATGCAGAACTGTGAGTCAATTAAACCTCTTTCCTTTATAAATTACCCAGTCTCAGGTGTTTCTTTATAGCAGTGTGAAAATGGACTAATACGAGCTGGACAGTTACATAGATTGCATCCCTAAAATTCATGTCTATCAGGAACCTCAGACTGTGACCTTATTTAGAAATAGAATCTTCGTAAATGTAGTTCATCAAGACGGGGTCCTATTTGATTAAGGTCAGTTCTAATCTGATGATTGATGTCCTGAGAGGAGGAGAGGACACACAGAAAGAAACAGAGTGAAGGACACTGTGTGAAAGTGGAAGCAGAGATTGGAGTGGTGCATCTATCACACGAGGATCGCCAGGAACTGCTGGCAACCACCAGAAGCTAGGACAAAGGGATGCAACAGATTTTCCCTCAGAGCTCCAGAAGCAGCCACATCTGCCACTGCACTGACTTCATCTCTAGCCTCCGGAGCTTTGGGAGAATACATTTCTGTTGTTTGAAGCTACTCAGTTTGTGGTAATTTTTTATAGCCTCTTTAGGAGGCTATCCATAACATAGATTTTAAAAATGAAAATGGGATTAGATTGTATAAGCCATATTCTTTTGTAGCTTATTTCTTTCACTGAAGCTATTTTAATCTCTTCTATGTCATTTAATACTCTTCTGCAATGTAGTTTTTAATGTCATAATATTTCCTTTTATGGGAGTATATTAGTTTTTCTGTCTCCTATTATGATTTTAGACTCTGTTATAAAGTTTTTCTTAGAAAAATGACTTAAATGTTAGATTCTCATAAGAATTAAATATGGAGGGACCTTGGCTGTCTTGTTCCCTGCTATATTTATTAAATAGGGCTGGACATGTAGGAAAATTGTCCATCTTCTTAGACCTATTGTGTAAAGTAAAATTGAAAGGATATGCGCCTTTTTGCAGCTTTGAGAATATATTGCCAAACTATGTATCAGATAATTTTTCAAGTGTGAAACTAAGGGTATAATTTTTATTTTTGTTTGCAAATGCATACAATATAACTATAACAATTAGATTTGTTTAATCCCAAAGCCCTGTTTATGCAATCATTCCTTTATGAGTCTGGAAGTAGTTTGATATGCGAACCTCCTGATTTAGTTATTTTAGACCACCCATTATGTCTTCAATTATTTTGATTTTGTATCTTCTTCTCTGGGACAATTATGCCTCATACCATCCAATTAGCTCAAATTCAGAATGTGGGCACAGGAGGCAGAAATTACTCAACAACTTGACGCTTGTTTAGATTTGAGTCATACTTATATTTTAAAAGTAATAATTACAGATTATGATTCAATGAATATTTCTGTATGTTATCAGAAATATTAGTAAGAGAAGCATGAAAATGTGTAGTCATAAGGATGACTTCATTGCCAACTGTCGAAAGTTATTTTCAATGATTTTTTCCACTCCAAATAGCAGATGGCTTAATTTCCTCAATTAGCTTCTGGGGAAAAACATATATTTAAATAATAATAAGAAGAAACAGAAAATTCAGTTCATCCTTGTAACATAACAACAAGAAGGTCTTAGCAGTGCTTATATTTCTTTTTACTAAATTATCAGATTAAAGAGAATAAAACCTAATCAGCAAAACCGAAGCCTGGCAAGTTATAAATTTGAAGAAAATAGGGAAGACAAAAGGAAAAAAAGAGATAAAGGGAGTAAGAAGAGAAGTGAGGAGGAAGGGAAAGAGGAAAGGAAAGAAGAAAGGAAGGATGGAAGGCAGTATAAATAGCAACTCCCCTTTCTAAGAAAAATATTTTAAATTAAACTCAAGTGCACTGCTGCTTCCTGTCTTTTAGCAGTCAAGTACTGTTAGGAGAAGTTCTGCCATTAGAAGGGTATGACTTTGATCAAGATTTTATCAAATAAATTAATTGAGTTTTAAACAAATACCATCTTTTGAAATATTGCAATCATCAATGACATTGAAAAGGAGACTGAAATCGAACCTTATCTGGTTCCTGTTTTGTGACAGGTGCCATGTTCACTATTGTGTTTAGTCTTCACAGCAACCTGGTGAGCTAGATGCTTATCTCTGTTTTTAGCATGTGGAAGATTAATTCAGAGGTTGAAAGTATTTTGTTTAAGGTCAAGTAAAATATGGAAACAGTGTTAAAAGCAAGTTACCCCTGACTCCAAATCTCCTGCTACTTCTGCTCTTCTAGGAGGGTTGTCCTGGAACGGAGACTTAAATGCATGCCAAGGGAGCGTGAGCAAGGAGGGCGAGCAGGCTACCCAGGACGGGTGCAGTTGGAAAGGGTGCAGTGAAAGAGCATAGTAGGAGATCAACTTAGTGAACCAGCCAAGGTAGGATCACCTAAACCCACATAGGCAATGGGGGACTTTGTTCCATTCTGAGTAACACAGAAAGCAATTGCCAGAGTTTCAGCAGAGAAATGATAGGATCTGTCTTAGGTTTAAAAAACAAACCTGCACATTATGCACATGTACCCTAGAACTTAAAGTATAATAATAATAAAATAATAATAATAATAAAAAATACCTGTTGTTCAGAGAATGGGTTGTAGAAGTTTAAGAGTAGAAATGGGAAGGCCATTTAGAAACGTATTACAATAATCCAGGATCCGAGCAAAACATGATGCTGCTTTAGACCAAGACAGTAGCAATACACATGAAAGCTATGGATAGATTCTGAACATTTCTTGAAAGTGCAGCCAGGATAATTTCTTTGTAGGCTGACTATGGGGTGCAAGAGAATGCGAGAATGAAGAATGTAATGTAAAGAATAAGAAAGACAGTCAGGTTATGACTCTGGTTCGTTGTTATTTTATATACAGGACAATTTTTTTGCCCTAAAAATCTCAGGCCATCAGAAGACAGTTATGACAGAAGAAGTGTTGGAACTCAGCTTCAGGGCTATATGAAGGATTTGTTTTATTTTACTTGCACTTTTTTATTTTTTTGCTTTTTAATATATTTTTTGATATTAGACTCCTAGTATATGAAGGGTTTAATGTTAGACATGTCCTAAGGAGCAGATGGAGAACAAGCCAATCTTCTAGCCTGTTTATGATTTCAGCACCAAAGAACAATTTGTTACCATTTATTTCTATTGCCAAGACCTGAGAAGGTTGGACAGGTGCTATAGAAATCATATTTTTCATCAATACATTATTCTTTATGATCATATATCTATAAGCTATTCTTTCTCTCATGGAGGATGTTGTGAATGTGTGTCTGTGTGTTGTGGGAGGGGAGTTTGGGGATTGTATGGATGAGGAGGAGGTCTTTTTAGAATAAGAATCATTTGTTTATGATCAAGTTTGAAGTAGAGTGTTATTATATTTCCTAAGGCTCTCATTTAAATTTGAAGGTAGAGAAAACTCAATTTTGCTATTATAATTAGTGAATATTTTTCCAGACTAAAATTCAACACTTTTTTGAAACTATCCTCTTTTGGAAGACCCAGCGGGTTGGTTCCATAGCACCCTTTAGTAGATAGAAGAAATTACTGATTACATTTCCTTGTATCTGAAGTAAACTATAGAACAAAATCTTGAAATGAGTTCTGATTTGGAGGACTCTGATTGATCCTGAAAGCTTCAGTAGTTATTTTGGAGAAAGAAGATGTAGAACATTTTTAAAGCAAGGAAGAGCGGTGGATGCAGGCAAATAATTTCTCCAAATCAGAGAGAGGTGGCGAGAAAATTAGGGTAATTTTAAAAGGAGGAGCTTAGAGAGTAACGAATCTGTTCAGAAGGGAAAATGAGGCTTTACCACCTGGGTGCATGGATCCAAGTGGGCGAATATAGCAAAGGATCATATTGGTTATCATGCAGAGCTGAGTCATACCCTGGAGGTTATTGAAGGAAAATCTTATGCCTGCTTTCATGGACCCACTAATTCTGGTGGGTCTTCACTTTTTCACCTGCAAACACTTTGCTCATTGACTACTTTCTGGGAGGACAAAAGTTTCTGCTTCGATACTTTGGTTGGTCTGATTTGATTACCTCATGTGGATACCTCAGGCTACCCAATACCCTTGAGTAAAGAATTTAGGGTTGGATCTCTGCAAACCTAGGGAGACAATGATGGTAAAGCTGCCACCCCAGGACTGCCTGTGTGGAGGGACAAATGTGAAATTGAACCAGCTTGGGACCATCCGGGAGCTATGACAGTTGTTAATCACTGCCTTGCTCATTCTTTTTTGTGATGTGACTAAGGAACAATTCTCTCTCAAGCACAAACTGGCCAGGAAATAAGAGAAAATGTCCACATAGAATGGACATTCCTGAGATTTGCAGAAACTAGAAAACTAACCACAAGAGACCGATAGAGTCACCAGGTCATGGAGCTTATGATAAGGTGAAACAGTCATGCTCAGCTTAACAACAGGTATTCATTCTGAGAAATGCACTGTTAGGCAGTTTCAACATTGTGGGAACATCGTAGAGTGCACTTACAGCAGCCTAGATGGCATAGGCTATACATACTTAGGCTTTATGGTGTAGCTTATTACCCCTAGGTTACAAACCTGCACAGTATGTTATTGTACTGAATATTGTAGGCAATTGTAAGACAATGGTAAGTATTTGTGTATCTTAACATAGAAAAAGTACAGTCAAAATATGGCCAAAATGATAAAAAATGGTACACCTGTGCAAGGCACTCATGAATGGTGCTTGCAGGGCTGGAAGTTGCTCTCGTGAGTCAGTGGGTGAGTGGTGAGTAAATGTGAGGGCCTAGGACATTACTATGCACAACTATACTTTATAAACTCTGTATAGTTAGGCTATACTAATATGCAAAAAAATTAACCTTAGCTTACTGTAACTTTTTACTGTATAAACTTTTTAAAGTTGTAACTTTTTGATTTTTGTAATAACACTTAGCTTAAAACACTAGCATATTGTACAATTGTACAAAAATTTTTTTATATCCTTGTTTTATAAGCTTTTTTCTATTTTTAAAATTATATATTTTTTATTTTTAAACTTTTCTATTTTAAAAATAGAATATATATATATATTTTATTTTTAAACTTTTCTATTTTAAAAATAGAAAAAAAAATATATTTTTTATTTTTAAACTTCTCTATTAAAACCTAAGACACAAACACACACATTAGACTAGGACTACGCAGGGTCAAGATCATCAACATTACTGTCTTCAGCTTCCACATCTTGTCCCACTAGAAGGTCTTTAGGGGCAATAACTTGCATAGAGCTGTCATCTCCTAGGATAACGATGTTCTTCCAGAATACCTCCTGAAGAACACATTTTACAGGTAACTTTGTAAAAATAAGTAGAGTGAATACACTCTACTTATATAGAATTGAAGGAAGAGAAACAAATTAGATGAGCACACATTCATCTTGGCTTTGTTTCTGGGAGCACATTCTTGATAATGGACCATGTGGACTGTTCCAAACAGTGGACAGTAGTTCTATTGAGTTGAAGAGGCAGAGAATGGAATTTGATATTGAGGTAGCTTTAGTATTTGGGCTAGAGTAGTAGCAAGTTAGAAGCTGGGGAATATGTAGTGAAGGAAAGTGGTAAGTTAGATATCAGAGCCAGTCCTGTGAAGTTAGAGATTGGGGTGCTCGTGCAACTAGATTGGAAGTACTTTGCTGATCACTTCATGTACTCAGTTGAGACCCCTAAAGGCCACAGGTTAGAAGCAAGGGATATATCTTATGGCAAACGAAAAATTCAAATTATACCTATTCTAACTAGGCATAAAATCAAACCTGATAGGATCAAGAACTGGTAATTTAACTGCCTACCAGAATTTTTTTTTTTTTTTAAAAGGAATGACTATGTGAACCAGACTCCCTACAATGTATCATTTCATAATGACCAGCATATAATCCAAAATTTCTAGACATGTAAAAATGTCACCTATAATCTAGAGCAAGGATCAGCAAAAAATGGCCTGATAGCCAAAGTTATCTGCCACCTGTTTTAGTGCTAATGTCTTATTGGAACACAGATCATTTGTTTACAATTAAATTTGTAACAATTTAATTAAGGTTAAAGCTTAGTAACCAATAAAACTTTGGCCATTTTTCATCTATGGCTATTTTTGTGCTACAGTGGCAGAGTTGAGTAGTTGTGACAGAGCCTGTAAGCCCACAAAACTGAAAACATTTACTGTCTAACCCTCTACAAAAAAAGTGTATCAATACTTTATCTACAGTAAAAGTGGGCAATTGAAATATACTCCAAGATGGTCCAGATTTTGGAATTTGTAGATAAAGATTTTAAAGAAACTATTTTTAATACACTCAATTTTTTTTAAAAAAAGGATAAACATAATGAGTGAACATATGAGAAAACTTAGCACAGAAAATAAACTATACAAATGGATATTCTAGAAATTAGAAGTAAAATAATTACAATATCTAAAATGAAAAACTCACTGAATAAACATAACTAGAGATGAGGTGCTACAGAATGAGTTAATAAACTTGAATTTGACTAAATAGAAATTATCCAAGCTGAAGAACAGAAAAAAAAATTAAACGACCCAGTGTCTTTTAAGATGGTACTAAATGGTTTTTAATAAGTACAATTAAGTCCTATAAGGACAGGAGAGAGAGAAGGGGACAGAAAATTATTTGAAGATATTCAAATTTTGAACATTTTAAAATTGTGTTGAAAACAGCAGCCCACTGATTCAAGACTTTCAGTAAATACCAAACAAGATAAGTATAAAACATATATACACCCCTAAGCACCTCATAGTAAAACTGATAAAAATGTAAAGTCAAAGGTAAAGAAACAAAATCTTAACCGTCAGAGAAAAAGGCAATTCATGTATCAGAGAACCTGATACAAATGATGACTGACTTTTCATCAGAAATAATAAATAGAGGACTTTTTTAAGTTCTGAGAGAGAGAGAGAGAGAGAGAGAGACAGAGACAGACTATAAATACAATATTCTAGTCCACAAAAAGATTTTTAAAAATAGTGGTAAAATAAAAATACCTCTAGATTTAAAAATGGACATTCATTGCAAGAAATGTTAAAGAAAGTTCTTCTGGCTGAAAGGAAATGATATCTCTGGAAATGAATAAAAATATCTACAAATAATGTATGGATAAATAAAAAAATCTAACTTGTTTTTTTCAAAATTTCATTTATTTCTACTATTTAAATTAAAATATAGCTTATAAATATGAAGATGTGAAATATGAGGCAATAATCGCCTAAATAATGGAGGTGGCAAATGATATTACATCAATATATTGTAAGTTTCTTACATTTTGCATGAAGACTAACTATCACTGCTAATGATAGTTTATGATAACAGAAAAATACATATTGTTATACTTAAGGAAACCATTAAAAACATATCAATCATGGAGAGCTCAAAAGCAAATAGAGGAAATAAAATAGAATGCTAAAATGAATGAGTGAACACATGGGTAAAAATTATTCAGTTAACCCAAATGAAAACAGGGAAAAGAAAGCAGAGGTACAAAGAGTAGACGAAACAAGTAGAAAACAAATAGCAAAATTGTGGACTTACCAAAACCATATCAATAATTACATCAAATGTAAAAGCTAAATGGTCTATTTGAAAGGCATTTTCACGAAGGATTAAAAACAAATAAAAGGAAAAACCAACTATTTGCTTTCTACAAAAATACACTTTAAAAGAATATTAGACGGCAGAAAGGAGTTAATAAAAGTAACCCTAGAATAATTTTGGATAAGTGTTAAGAGCTTTTATCACTCAGGTTTCTTAGTTGCAAGCAAGAGAAGTCATCACTTATTGGTTTACATGGAAAGGAATGTACTGAAAGATGCTGGGTAGTTCACAGATACCCTCGGAGAGCCAAAGAAATAGGCGTGGAGTTTGTGCAGCCAGGCATAATGCCCCAAAGTAGTTCTTAGGTGATACATCTATCATGGCTGCCTGGACATGGATACCATAGGTTGTATTACCAATGCCACCAGCTGTGGTCCTGGGATGCTGCTTCTAAAACCTTTATCTGCTGCCTCCTGGAGAATGGATATAGCTACTACTCTCTAGTACCACTTGCCTTCCTTTTGTTACTAACACCTTCCTTGTACTACTATTTTGATTCAAAGTCTGGAGTGCATGTCTCTGAGTGACAGAGCTCAGAATATGCATTCTAGCATGTCTTAGCTGCTACAGATTCTGAGAAAGTATTTGACATTTTCAGTATCTATAATGAGAAGAAAGCTCTGACTCATAAAGTAGGCAATATTTTCCCAACAGGGAAATGGAAGCTAAAAATATATGGCAAATTCCACTAGAGCTTTGAGTCAGATACTCTACTACTTACTATGTAAGTTGTCTTGGTAGGATGAGTTTTTTTTTTTTATGTTTTTCTAAGCATTGGGTTTCTATAAAATTGTTAGTTTCACATTGAGTCTGTTATGATTAAATGAGATAACAATTAAACATTTATTCCAGAATGTTGCACAGAATAGGTAGTTACATGTTATTATTACATATAATCTAGTAGTATAATTGTTATTGAAGGAGACATCATATCAGCAGGAAAGGAGGACTGGTTTATTAGAAGAAGTATTAATTTGGTTTTGAACTCATTGAGCTTAAGATATTAAAATATATAAAAGTTAAAATCTATCACACAAAGATGCTGTTTATAGCAGGCAGGGTTTCCAGACATTCAGGACTGGAGATATTAATTCTTCACTTTATTGTAGTAGGTAAATATATGGGAGGTGCGTCTGTGAAATTAAACCATGTACATTTTCCTTTTGCCTGAAAGGACCGTATCAACAACTAAAGAGCCCCTTTACTTCCTGATGAAGATTTAGATCAAATCATAAAATGAGAATGAAGATTATACATATTTTATGCCCTGGCCTCTATAGTAGTGATTAATAATTTTTCATGCCCCGGAGACAAAGTGGAACTACTGTTTTATAGGCATGTGCAGAGAGGAAATAAAGTACCCACAGCTGTAATAGACCATGTTATTGGTCAGAGGTTCTTTTTTTTTTTTTTTTTTTTTTTTTTTTTTTTTTTGAGACGGAGTCTCACGCTGTCGCCCAGGTTGGAGTGCAGTGGCGCGATCTCGGCTCACTGCAAGCTCCGCCTCCTGGATTCAGGCCATTCTCCTGCCTCAGCCTCCTGAGTAGCTGGGACTACAGGCGCTCGCCACCGCGCCCGGCTAGTTTTTTTTTTGTATTTTTAGTAGAGACGGGGTTTCACTGTGGTCTCGATCTCCTGACCTTGTGATCCGCCCGCCTCGGCCTCCCAAAGTGCTGGGATTACAGGCGTGAGCCACTGCGCCCGGCGGTCAGAGGTTCTTTAGGAGAGCCTTTTCTGAGAGAGTGGTTATTTGATTAAATCTTAGATTTATTTAGAATTGTTTTCTCAGATATTTTGTGATTGTTTTTTTTCATAGAAATAATGCTACACTGAATGGCAATTTAATTTTGGGTACAAATAAGCCACTTATTCATGTGTGATGTTGTATGTTTGGAAATAGTCTGCATTTAGGAAGGATTTTTAAGGTATCGGTAGATAGTTATTTTTAAAATACTCCCTAAGTTAAGAAACTCTCTACAAGATTGTAACTGCAAGCTGCTCATAGAAATTTATTTCATGCCAAAATTCTGCTGATGGTGTTGATTTCAAACACAGAAGACAGAAATAATAAACTTGAATGGATAAGAGCTGTCTCTTTGAACTTGAGCTATGGGAAGCCACCGGCATCATGATCTTTTTAAAGAGTGGCTCTGGGAATTATTTCAGAAGGGCTTTTTCATGACCATCTTGACTTCTAACCTTTCACTATACTTGCCTCATTTGTACTGTTCCTCCTGGGTTCCTCAGCAACTTCTAATGGGCCTCTTTTGATCTTGTTTCTACCCACTTCAATCCATCCTCTTCCCTGCAGCCAAGGGGGAAAAAAATCGAACACCCAAATCTCACCGTGTCACTCACTGCTTACACCTAAACAGTAATCCCTTCCTGCATAGTGATGTCACCAAAGTGTGGAAAATGTGCAGAATTTCTTTATGTGGACACAGCATTAACTATCTGTTCACATGATAAGAAAATGATTCCCTTTGTGGTATTTTCCTCAGGATCTTATCAGATAAATTGAAAATCTTAGTTTTGTGCTAGTACAAAGTTCAACCTCCCTATGAGTTATTTATGTTCCCTTTTAACTAAATGGGAGCAATACCCATGTTCAGAGTCATTATCAAATAACAATTTTTAGCTAGAATTTAATAGCATTATTTTTGTTTAATAACATCCCCCAAAACAGCCATGACCTTTGCTCTTGACCAGTTGGCTTGTGTTTTAACTGGAGCACTTCCATCTCTTGGCAGCTATTGCTTTGATTGTGCTTTGTCTTTAGGATTGTACTGGTTGGCTGGGTGGGGGGGGGGCGGGGGTGGCTCATGCCTATAATCCCAGCACATTGGGAGGCCGAGGTGGGAGGATTGCTTGAGCCCAGGAGTTCAAGACCAGCCTGGGCAATACAGCAAGACCCCATCTCAAAAGGGAAAAAAAGGATTGTACGGGTAATGCCATGTTTCATCTCCTGTTATGATTATTCAAAGAAATGCCTCAGAATCTTAATCCCACTTGTTTAAAATTTCCATGGAAAGTCCTGCTCTTTTCTGCAGTTGATCTGGGTATGATTTTGACACACATTGAATGCCAAAATCAATTAAAGTTTGCTCAGCTTTAATTTTTCCATCAGAATCTTGCAAGCTGAGCCAGTTGAGATGTCTGTGGTGTTGGCTATTGCTTGTGCCATTAATCATTGGTCCTCTTCAATTAGGGCACAAACGAGAGGAATTTTTTCCTTACAAATTGAGGTGGATGGTCTACTGCTACGGGCTTCAACTTCAACATTGTCTTGTTCCTTCTTAAAACAAGTTATCCTTTGTTTTAAGTGATTTCTTAAATCCCTTAAACTGCTGATTTAATGGGGGCATTGTCCTCATGAACTTTTCAAAAGCATCAGTGATTTCACTGTCTTTCACTCAAGCTTCATTATCAGTAAGATGATTCCTCTTACTTTAATTTTAGCAGAATTCATTTTTCTGATAGGGGCTCTTTTAAAATGGATGTCTTACCATTCTTAGTGCCTCAAACTAGATTCTGTTTAGATACGTTATAACAATGTGGTACAAATTTAATTTGGTGCAAAAACATTTTGAAATCCATGTGTATTCCTTCACAATATACATTTTCATGGCCTTTTTGAAGGCCCTTGATTTATGACAGGTTATGCTGACTTTCCATTTGGGGAATGATGTATTTTTTTAAAAACTTATTTAAGTATAAAATGTAATCATTTACAAAGAGATATCAAGTAGGCAATGTTACAGAGAGTTTAGCGATATGGCAAAACGTGTAAAGGAAATAAAATGTGAAATTTAGTACTGCATGAATATAGCAAGAGGTTGCAAAGGTCGTCTTCATCTGACTCACATTTAGAAAAAACTGAGCTATGTGGTAATGTCCAAGCTACTTTCAACTTCATTCTTGGCTGTGACCCAACATTATTGTGGCAGAGCTCCTCATCACTGCCTTCTGCCTGGCTAACATAATCCCATTTTCCCTCTATACCCATTAGCCATGCCCTTTAGGGGAAACCTAGTGAATCTTGACTGGCCCAAACCAACTGTGATGTGATCCTTCTCTTTCTGGGTGTCTGGTTCAGGCAGTAGCATGCAACCCAATTCTATACAGAGGGACACAAGGGCTCATCTATTTGGGTGGTTTTTGTCAATTTGGGGATATTTTCCTAGTTTCCCCTGGATATAGCTATGAAAGAAGGAAATGCCTGAAACTCCAACAGTCATTCTGAGACTCAGGAATCTAAAGCCAGAGCACAACGCCAATCACCTGAAGATGTCGGGATAGAAAGATGGTAAGAAACAGTGTGCAAAGACACTTGGGACACCAAAGTATCCAGTCATGTAGCTGCCCTATCAACAAACTTCTTGTTCAATGAAATAAATTCCTTATTGTCTAATCCCCTTATGTAGTTAGATTTTTTTTTTTTTTTTTTTTTGACTTGCAGCTGAATGTATCTCACATGATTCACGAATCTCCTGACTCTTCTTGCCTCATGACTTCCCCTCTGGAAGAGCATCTACCTTTCATTCCTCCAGCCCTTTAGGATATTTTTGGCTTCTGAGTTTTTTCTCGTGTGGCTTCCTCTGTCTGGAATGCTATCCTCCTTCTTCTCGTTGCACATGGCTTGATCTTTAAAAACTCAACTCAGAAGCCACCTCAGAAGCCTTTCATGATAGAACTTAGTGAGTACCGAGCACTCAGAGCGTTTACTGTGAGCAGTCAGTACTCACTAAGCTCTATCATTGGCTCACTTTACTCCGAGCACTCAGCACTCACCATTGTCTTCCCATACAGGCTGTCATTTTCTAATGGTGTTCCTGTTTTTCTCTGTAGACTCTGCTACTTGAGTATAGGAATAATCTATTTAACTTGGTATCCCAAGATTCTCATTACGTCCTTGGGCAGGAAAGATTATTTGAAATATTTATCCAAAACATTTCTCCCACAGAGCAGTAGTGTGGGTAGTCACTGAAAGATAGATATTTGAAACTGGGGTTCCAAACCTGATTCTGTTTAGCAAAGCAACACAAGCATCAGTTTCCTTAGCTGGAAAACTGATAGAGCCATAGTATTTACCTCCTATGTATTTAAATGATATAATGATACATGTAAATTACCCATTTCATGATAAATTTTGTCATTATTCACAACTCACGAACTTCCCCGTGAGTCTAGCTGTGTGCCCAGAGACATGATAAACAATTCTACAATTAAAAAAAAAAATCTCCTATTGATGCCTGTCTCTAGTCTTGGTGAAAGAATGAGAATCTCCAGCCCATTGACATTGTATTTTAGAACCTTACACTTAGCTCAGTGCATGCCTCTTGTATTTGAGAACTATGCCTCATCTGGTATCTAGGCCACAAACGCACATTGTTTAAAGTAAAAAACAAATGTTCGTGATGGTTGATGCATAATTTAACCTTTTCATCATTTGATGTGAAGTCTAAATTAATCTAAAAGGATGATATTCATATGAGAAAAAAGTTTGACCTTTAATGATACTTTGATATCTTGACATTCTTTATTCATCCTGGAACCTTTTGCTAATTTTAAGTGACTCCCTTTAATGTATGTTCAAGGGTGGTTTTGAAGTATAATTTGAAAAAGCAAGAAGCAGAGAAAAAGCTGAGGGAGAGTGGGCAGAGGGAAGTAGGAAGGGAGGAAAGGAGAAGTGGTGAAACATAAAACCTAAATCTTCATCAGTAAGTGAAAGGCTGTTTGAATAAATTGTAAGACATACTTACATGAAATATTATGCAAGTATTTAATGATACTTTCACCTGAAAGTATTCGGTGACATATTAAATAAGAAATGCAGGTTACAAATTAGTACATACAGGATGTGCATGTAAGCTATATACGTTCTTGTTTGTATGAGCCAAAAAAAAAAAAAAAAAGTATGGAAGGAGAGACACAAAACTGTGCTGTAACGTTGGCTTTCTTAAGGAGGAAGGAGACAGAAATGTTTAACATTTCCCCCATATCTGTACCATTTGACTTTCTGTAATAAGCACGTATTTTTAAAAAAATCTGTATTGAGGTGTAATTCACCATAAAATTTAGCCACTAATGTGTACAATCAATAATTTTTAGTAAATCTACCAAGTTGTGAAACCATCACCATAATTCATTTCTAGGACATTTTATCACTTCAATAAAAAGCCTCATACCTCATTACAATTAATGCCAATTCCCACCCTCAGCCTCAAGCAACCACTAATTTACTTTCTGATTCTACAGATTTGCCTTTTCCGGACATTTCTTATAGGTGAAATCCTATAATATGTCGTCTTTTGTGTCTGGCTTCCTTCACTTAGCTTAATGTTTTTCAGGTTCATCCACGTTGTAGCGTGTATCAGTGCCACACTCCCTTTTATGGTTGAAGCATGTTCCATTGTATGGATATAGCACAGTTGGCTTATCCATTCACCAATTAATGGATGTTTGGATAGACTTGCCAGATTAAATACAAAAATTAAATGCCCCATTTAATTTAATTTGTCCCAAATAATTTGGAACACACTTATACTAAAAAATGATTCATTGTTTATCTGAAATTTAAATGTAATCAAACATCTCATGTTTTTATTCACTAGATTTGGCATATTTGAGGTATCCAGTTTTTGACTATTATGAATAATAGTGCTGTGGACATTTGCATGCTATTGTCTGTGTAGATGAGCATGCATTTTTGTAAATTGAAAAATAAGATTAAAAGTTTTAAACTTTTATAAATAATAAGCTTAAATTTTTTTTAAGATTGGCTGGGCACAGTGGTATAATTTTAATCCTTGTGAGGCCAAGGCAGAAGGAAGGATCACTTTACGTAGAGTTCAAGGCCAGCTCTGGAAACAGAGCGAGACTACCATCTCTACAAAAAATTTTTTTAAAATTATATGGGTATGATGGTGTGTGCCTGTAATACCAGCTACTCAGGAGGAAGATTTCTTAAGTGGTGACTGTGCCTCTGCACTCCAGCATGGGTGACAGAGTGAGACCCTGCCTCAAAAAATAAATAAGTAAATAAATAAAATAAAAATAATTTTAAAAAACCCCTTTTTTTTGAGTGGATGCCAATAGAACCAGAAGTTTACAAGTGAGTAAAATTGCTTAAGATAATGTTAATGAATCTGTTAGAGAAAATCACATAAATATTAGCCTCTGCTTTAATTATATGCCAACATTTCCTACTATGGCAGCTTTGTGCTGTCTTGCATTGTTTTATTACTTGCCGAATCGCCTATGGTTATTTAAGAGGATCATAAAACTTGGACACCAGGCATGTTTGACATCTAAATAATCTAAGTTCAGCTCATTAAAAGTTGCGATCAATAGCTTGGTGAATACTTTAACACAGATTTCTTGCCATTTAGTTCAGGAAAATTTTAGATGTTGAGAGAATGTGATTTTCCTCTCTTGCTGTTAATATTTTTGAATAAAGTTAAACAGAGCCAGCAGATCCCCACCCCATGCTTTTGACCTCAGTCTTCTCTGGGCCTAAAACACTATTGCCCTGACAGTTGCATGGTTTAACTTTTATTTCATTCATGTCTCTGTTCCAATATCCTCTCATCAGAGCAGCCTTTCATAACCACCCTTCATAGCTAGGACTGACCCATTTATTAATAAAATATAATATGCCTAGTTAACTTTGGATTTCACATACAGAACACATAATTTTTTCGTAAAAGTATGTCCCATGCAATATTTGGCACACACTTCTACTGAGCAATTATTTGTTGTTTATATGATATTCAGATTTAACTGGGTGTCCTTGATTTTACTGAGCATCCCTATTGATAATGCTTGGAGCAGTCAGACACCATATCATATCATCATCTGCTTATTTATTGTATTCGTGGTCTCATCCGGAGACAACATGGCCATATTAGTTTTGAAGGGCTACCACAGCAAATTGCCACAAACTTGGTGACTTAAAAGGGCAGACATTTATTTTGTCACAGTCTGAAGGCCAGAAATCTGAAATCAAGGTGTCAGCAGAGCCTTGTTCTGTCCAGACTCTAGAGGGCAATCCTTTCTGCCTCTTGCAGCTTCTGGTGGCTCCTGGCATTCTTGGATTGTGGCAACGCCCCACCAGTATCTGCTTGAGTCTTCACATGGCCTTTTCCCCTGTATCTCTGTGTGTCTTTTATCTTTCTGCTGCTTATTAAGACAACTGCCATTGTATTTAGGGCCCAAACTAATCCAGAATGATCTCATCTTGAGATCTTTGACATTATTCTATCTGTAAAGACCCTTTCTCCAAATAAGGTCATATTTACAGGTTTTGGGTGGATATATTTTTGGGGGGATGCAATATTCAACCCACTGCAGTAGCACATAGGAGTTTGGTGAATGCATGTTGAATGAATGAGTTGGAAAGTCAGTGGAGGGGGGCATTTTGGGGTTCATTTCTATTCCACGACATCCACTGGGAATCTATCGTATACTGATGTTAGAATGATGCTGGGGATACATTTCTGTTTTAAGGTTTCTGAGGGATACCTGGGTGGAGATGTTCAAAAGCTAGCTAAGAAATTGAATTTAAAACTATATCGTGGGCATCTATAGCATATAGCTGATAGTGAGGCATCTGAACCTCTGCACAGGGAGATGGGAGAAAGTTCTAGTAAGTGGGGCTAAGATGGGATCCCAGCGGGCAGTAACCACACAGGAGTAAACAGAGAGGCAGAGACAATGAGCAGAGATAAATTCATGCCCTCACATTCCTTCTTCTTTTTTTTTTTTTGGAGATAATGTTCTTGTTTTTTTTGCCCAGGCTTGAGAGCAATGGTACAGTCATAGCTCACTTTGGCCTCAACTCCGGGACTCAAGCAATTCTCCAGCCTCAGCCTCCACGTAGCTGGGACTATACAGGCATACACCCCCACACTGAGCTAATTAAAAAAATTTTTTTTTGTGAAGCAGGGTGGGGTCTCACTCTATTGACCAGGCTGGTCTCGAACTCCTGGCCTCAAGCAAACCTCCCACCTCAGCCTCCCAAAGTGCTGGGATTACAGGTGTGAGCCACTGTGCCCGTCTCACACTTTTTACTTCAGTGCCATGAGCCCATAGTCTATGTTGTTGACAGAGAACAGCTCAACAGCCAGGAACCCTGAGCACAGAAGCCGAGAGAGGGTTTATCAAGAAGTTTTACTTCCTGCTTTGGAAAAATTATTTTGACACCTGTTCAGGCTTGAGAAACCCACAATCAAATTTTCTTGCTGCTTCTTATAAACTGGAAACCAAATGGACTTTTCAGGAGCCTAATTACTATAAGAAGGCTGTTTCTGAAATCACTGCAAAGTTTTACCAACACAGCCATAGTGCTAGGGGGAAACACAGCATGAAATGATGTTAGAAAGATATTTCTATAATTTTTGACAAACATTTCCAGATGAATATGAGTATCATCTTTTCCAAATTAACTATTATGAAAGGCTCATATTTCCAAGGCTGTTACCAGGGGCTCAGGGCCTGGGCAGTAGCACAAGACCCCATGCTCAGAGGACCCCATGCTGAATGCTCTATTGTCACTATTTTCCAATGATCAATAATTTTTTAAGAAAGAACTCCATCTTGTTATTTTGTACTGGGCCCCACAAATTCTATAGTTGTTCTTACTTATTTCAATGTTGAACTCTTTCAAAATTATTTTGGTATTTCTCTTAGGGAATTTTCTTTGGGCAAGGGAATGAGTTTTGTTGAATTGTCAGTATAAAAAAATATAAATGTTGGAATTCGTGGGATTTTACTTGAAACCTCAGCGTTGCTGCCTACTAGCTGCCTCTGTATTTCAGCCTAAGCTTCCTCGTCTATGAAATGTGACTGATAATGTCTATCTCATGGGATTGTTGTGAAGATTGAATGTGTATGTGGAAATACGTAAAGCCCCGGGTCCTTCGGTGCCTGACACAGAGTTCCTAGATACGTGTTGTCCTCAGATATCTGTTAACTCAGGCCCACCAAATAAAGCCTCCAGTGACATGAACAGCCAACCTTTATTCAGCAAGCATTTGCTGCACGCCAGTTGAATAAGCAGGTAAGTCCCTGAACGTAGGGAGCTTTCCTTACAGTGATAGGGAAAAGACAATAAAACAACTATGCAAATATACAAACAACAGGATTCTAGGAAATAATAAATGAGAGGGAGGAAAATAAAACAGCTTAACAAGGTAGTATGGGCCTGGGGTAGGGCTCAGGCAGAGCAACTTAGGATATGAGGTTAGGGAGGACCTCTTTAAGGAGATAATTTTGAAGCAATGACCTTAGGGTGATGGAAGAAACCAATATATATTATGGAGGGAAGATTTTTCCAGGCCTAGGGAACTAGCGTGAAAGTGTTGATGTAGAAACCAGTTTGGAAAACTTGAGCATCTCTTTTTCATAATCTTTGCCAGAAAAACTGCAGCAAAACATGCTTATGCGTATAGGGGGTTGACTTAATAAATGTCATCTGTGGTCCCTTGCAACGCACAATGAAGTATGCTGAGGGAAGAGATACAAAAATGAACCCATGATGGTCACATCCAGAGGAGCTGAAATATAATGGAGGAGACAAATGTATATAAATAATTCTGTGAACAAATAAAGGAGGAATTTGGGGAGCGTGAAATAAAGTATTTATTAATGTCAAAACTTCAAATATGAATGTGATTTTTATGGGGTGAAAAGGTAACTTTAAAATTCTTTCCTAGGGTGAGATTGATGAGATAACTTTCTCAAGGGTTTGGGGTAAACAGAGTGGCTGGAGAAAAGCCCTTTGAGAATCCTGTCCTCTCAGCCTGGTCAAGCGTAATTTAGGAGTGAGGCGAAGGAGACAAAAGATGAATGCCTTCCAAAAGTATAAATGCATGTTTGTATAAGTCAGAAATCAGTGGAAGTCACTCTGTTTCTTAAGATAAAGATGAGGTTGGCTCCAGCTCGTCACATGCCCATTCTGGGAGAGTTTCTGTGCTCTATGCAATAATTCTGTAAAGGAATTGTCTTCTGTTCCATGTCCACATTTGCACTAGGCTTCTTCCCACAGATGTTGCCAGAGGGTCTGTTACATTCAGTACCTACATCAGCCAACACTCTCCAAAGAAAGAGAAGCAATAGGACCGGTAGGATTTATTTCTACCACAACCGGTTTTTAGTAAGATGTTTCCCAAATCCTGGTGTTAATTATGTTTGTATCTATTTATCCCATCTATTCCTCTATCTTTGTATCTCTATCTATCTTTCTATCATCTATCTCTGTGTTTGTAGGTTTATGCATGTATCCATCTATAATTTGTCATTCATCATTTATGATAGAATACCTAGCATTGCTTTTGTGGAATTCAGAAAAGCATAAAGACAGTTTTAAAAAGCTAGGTGTTTGCATTACTGATTTCTATAAGTTACATAATAAATTACATAATAAATAGAATAAGTTACAAAATAAATTACATTATTTATAAATAAACTACAAATGTATTTATTTATAAATCTACAATATACATTACACATTGACTTATCTTGTTTATATTTTATGTTTAGTAATCTTATGGCTTTAGATTTTTTTTATTTATTAAAACCTTTTGAACAATCCCCAATATTACATTTTGTATTTTCTTCCTTTTGATAAAACAAGGTCGATAAAAAACAAAATGAAAATGCCGTTACTTATTGAACCACAAGATAGAAATCTCCACCCCCACAAGATTTTGGAATTGAAGATTTAGTTCAGAGATGATTTCCTCCAATAAATTGTTTTCTGGAGATGCTATATGTTAATTTTTTAAACTACAGCTGCAAAACATTTACTGCTCTAAGAAATTAACAGGCTGTTTACTTTTAAAATAAGGCATGACCCCAGTAGTCAGTAAGATTAACAAATGAGTCTGCAATTACCTTCCCAGAAAATTAATCAGAGTAACAGTATTACCACACGGAACCTTACCATTCATAGAGTCGAGACTCATTTTCAATTTCAAAAGACTCATCATTTCCTTGGCCACCCATTTTTTTCCCTTTTAAAGTAGCATTTGCCAAACACAACATTATTTCTGTTTATATTTAGGTTAACTGGTAAAGTCTAGTCATCTTGTCTAATGAAACTTGTTTAAGGAGAAATTAAATTATTGAATTGCAGATCCCTCATCTCACTCTGATACTGATTGGCATAGTAAGATCGATGTGTAGCAAAAATGTCTTCATCAATTCCTGTATTGACTTCATTATTCCATTATCTAGTACAAGTTTCTGGTTAATATGTTTTCATAAATTGGGATAACAGGATTTGATTGTTAGGTATAGTCAGATATATAATGGCTATATCCAACTGAATCTATTGGAGAGATACCACATTTGTAAATGTGAAAACTCAATAATGTAAGGCTGCTCATTCTTCCCCAAATAATCTATTCATTGACATTTTAGTTGGAATGACATTGAACAAGATTTTTCAGTGAACCTAACACATGTATTATAGAATTCATTTGGAAGAATAAAAAGAGTCCAAAACAATTTTGACAAGAAAAGGAGAAGAATTTACCTGTTATCAATACTTGTGACAAGATATAGTAATTAAGCAGTTAAGTCTATTGGCTTAATGGTTAAACTTTCCGAAACAGTTCTTGCATCCTATTTATGTCTTAGGTGCTGTAAGGAATACAAAGTCATATTAGGATTCAAGGGCATGAATAGAGCAGAAAATATTTTGATGTGGTGGACATTGACGCACCTGTTATCTTCTCCCTTGTAAACGACATTAGTTCCTGGATGACTAGGACTAACCTAAGCTTATCAAGCTGAAGAGTGATGTTGATACCAGTTAGATTTGCTGTGAGCTGGAAGGGGTAGAGAAAGACCCTATTGCTTCCATTAGTTATAATTCTTAATTTTGAACAAATAAAGGCGTCCTAGGAAAAATCCTTATACTAGCACTCCTCTTATCACCATCAATAGAAAATGAGCCTTATTTGGCATTTTAGGATTTTTTTCTCTCCCCTAAAAGAGAGCCCCACCCCAGAAGTACTCCAGGAATCAAAGCACCCAGCTGTGTTCTTTCCTTCTCTGAGATCAGCAATGGCCCTAACAGGTCTAGCATTTGAATTTAGCTGACAATTGCAGTGATGATGTGTTGAGCAGAATGCAATCCAGCTTGTTCCTATGCAGTTTTATAGGCTCTGCAAGTTTTAAAACTTATAAAAAATGTTTTGTCAGTAAAAGAAGCTGGCACACAGGGAACAGTTGATTGCATAATAAGGCATCATTTCCCATGGTCTAATAACTATAACCTGTTTTAACTATTACACATAATATCAATAAAGCACTGGTCATTTATTATCTTTTAAAAAACCTTCTTCTTTCAGTAAAGATGTTCTGAAAAGGTCAGAGCTGCTGTCAGACCCCAGTGATAAAGAACAGGATGGTGCTTTGTAAAATGGCAGTTCTTGCAGTGTTCAGGACTATAAACTTTTTAAATTGAATTGTAAAAGTTTATAACTAATAAAGAAACCCTTTTAGGTGATTTTAATGTTATTTGGTTGTTTAAAATATCCCACAGATGGAAACAGATGGTAAGGTCATGAAATGGGTGAGTATTCAGCATCATAAAACGCAAACACATTTTCTCTATGTTGGAGATATAGCAATGTAGTCATGATAATGCCATAGGTCATTATCTAGTTTCTACTAAGATCAGTTACATCACATGCCAATATAAACAGAGGAGGGGCTGAGGCTTCTGTTTTTGGAAAGGGGCTTAGAACAGCCAACAGATCTCCTTTTGGTAAAATAAATAAATGTTTCATTTTCTCCTTCAAATGACCTTGACCAGTTCAACACTTGGGATGGCTGAGGTACAATTCACCTTAAATAGGAATGAAAATTTATTATTACCAAAAGGTAATTTTATAAAAGGATCACATTCCAGGAAGAAAACCACTAGATTGAAAATACCTTGAGAGAAGCTACTCTTTGTCTTTCATTTCAGAGCCAGACATTTTTTTCTAGACACTCAAGATATAGCAATGGAACAAAACAGGAAAAAAATCCATTTTCTTATAGAAATTACATTGAAGTAAGATAAATCGGGCAAAAACGCTGTATGTAAGTAACTTACTGTACTAGTGTGTGTAAAATTGTATGTTCAAAAATGAAGAATGTCATAAGGAAAAGAAAAGTAAAGCAGGTTAAAAGTGATCAAGAATGCCGAGGTGAAGAGTGTGGTCCCCTAGAAATAATCCCTATTATTTTAATGTGTAGCCTACTGATCTTTCTTTTCTTTTTTTATGATGCATACATATACATATATTTTAAACAACAAAAGTCTTGATGAATACACGGCATTGTTACTTTCTTTTATTCAATCAGCTTTTTTTTTTTTTTAAATGTAAATAAAAGAACATAGTAGTTAGGGAGATCCTTATTGAGAAGAGGGTATTTGGGAAATGACTTGATGGGAGTGAGTAATGGACATGTACATCTGGATGAAGACAGTTCCAGGAAGAAGAAAGGGCTAGTGCAAGGACATGGAGTTGAGCATGTGCTGGCATATTTGAGGAGTGGGAGAGGCCACTGTTTCTGCAGAGGCCTGAGTAAGTGAGAAGGAGAAGGGGAGGAGAGCAGAGAGGGAAGGAATGGGTTGTGCTGGGTTATTTAGGACAAGAAAGGCCACTGTCAGGACCTTAGATTTTACTGTGAGTGAAATGGGGTGACTTGGAGGGTTTTAAGTAGATAAATGACATGACATGACGTATGACTTGAAAAGAACCTTCTAGAAACTGATTGAAAATATATCATTAGCAGACAAGGGTTGATGCAGAAAGACCAGTTAGGAAACAATCCTGGAGAAATGAGGGCACTCAGACCAGCGCTGGGTGTTGGAGATGGTGAGAAGCGGTCAGACTCAAGATATGTTTGACCATAGAGGTAGCAAGATCTTCTGTAGATTACATATGGACTGTAAGAAAAGGAATCAGGGATGGCTCCAAGGTTTTTGGCCAACTGAAGGGATGAAGCTGCCATTTCCTGAAATGGGAAGGCTGTAGGAGGAAGTAGTTTGGTTTCCATTTTGGACAAGTTGAATTTGAGATCCCTATTTGTCATCCAAGTGGAGATGCCAAGTAGGCAGTTGAATATTTGGATGAGTCTAGAATTTGGGAGAGAAGTCTGGACTGGAGACATGAAATTGGGAGTTATTAATATATATGATATTTAAAGCTAAATATCATATGATCTATGGTATTTAAAGCTAAGAAACTGGATGAGATCACTAAAGGCATGAGTGTAGCTAGAAAAAGGAAGAGGTCTCTGGATTGACTGTGACTAGCTTTGACTAGCTCAATTAAATTTAGTTGAGTCAATGAACAAGATGAATGAGTCATAATAGCAATCAGTGCACTCCTCCACAAAATGATAGTGCGTATAAAAAGCACTAAATATGTAATTCATGGAAGTAACAACATGGAGTGATTCCTAATTTGAAATGTGACTTCTTCTAGGTCCAGGATGGAAGTGGGACTTGATAAAGGTCAATGTGACTGTGCCATATTTGTTTATTCATTCATTTAACAGATAATTTTGCCATATTTGTGCCATATTTGTTTATTCATTCATTTAACAGATAATTTTTAAATGCCTGCTTGGTGCCAGTCACTAATCTTTTAATACTGAACCTTTAATTTACCCCTCCAACATTAGTTCCTTATTTCTGAGCACCTCAATTTCCCTTCAGACATTACTTCTCTAGTTGCGTGCAATCCTTAAACTGGAAGCTGAGAAGTGTTGGCTACAGTAATGAGACAAAAGAAAGAAATAAAAGGCATTCAAATAGGAAAAGAAAAAGTTAAACTATCTCTCTTCACCAACGATAGGATTCTATACCTAGAAAACCCTGAAGACTCTGCCAAAAGTCTCACAGAACAGATAAATGAATTCAGTAGTTTCAGCATACAAAATAAATGCACAAAAATCAGTAGCATTTCTATAGATAATAACATTCCAGCTGAGAGCCAAACCAAGAAGACAATCCCATTTACAATAGTCAAAAAATAAAATAAAATAAAATACCTAGAAATATATCTAAACCAAGGAGGTGAAAGACCTCTGCAAGGAGAACTACAGAACACTGCTGAAAGAAATCATAGATGACACAGACAAATGGAAAAACATTTCATGCTTATAGGTTGGAAGAATTTATATTGTTAAAATGGCCATACTACCCAAGGCAATCTATAGATTTAATGCTGTTCCTATCAAATTAGCAAAATTATTTTGCACAGACATTAGAAAATTATTTAGAATTTATTCTAAAATTCATACGGAACCATAAAGGAGCCCAAATACCCAAAGCAATCCTAAGCAAAAGCAACAACACACCAGAGGCATTGGATTACCTAACATCAAACTGTAAGTCTACAATAACCAAAACAGTATGGTACTGGTACAAAAACATAGACCAATGGAACAGAATAGAGAACCCAGAAATAAAACCACACACCTACAGCCATCTGATCTGTGACAAATATGAAAAAAAAATAAGCAATGAGGAAAGGACTTCCTATTCAAAAATTGTGCTAGTATAGCTGGCTAGCCATACATAGAAGAACAAAACTGGACTCCTACCTTTTACCATATACAAAAGTTAGCTCAAGATGGATTAAAATTTAAATATAAAACCTCAAATTATAAGAATCCTGGAAGGAAACCTAGGAAACACCATTCTGGACATCAACCTTAGGAAAGAATTTATGACTGTTCTCAAAAGTTAATTGCAACAAGAACAAAAATTGACAAGTGGGATCTAATTAAATTAAAGAGCTTCTGTACAGCAAAATAAGCTATCAACAGAGTAAACAGACAACCTCCAGAATAGGAGAAAGTATTCACAGATTATGCATCCAACAAAGGTCTAATATCCAGAATCAATAAGGAACTTAAACAATTAAACAAGCACAAAACAACCCCATTAAAAAGTGGGCTGAAGACATGAACAGTCGCTTCTCAAATGAAGACATACAAGCGGTCAATTAAAGTATGAAACAATGTTCCACATCACTAATAATCAGAAACATGCAAATCAAAACCGCAATGAGATACCATCTCACAACAGTCGGAATGTCAATTATCAAAAGTCGAAAAACAGCAGATGCCGATTTGGCTGCAAAGAAAAGGGAAGGGAATGCATACACTGTTGGTGGGAATGTAAATTAGGTCAGCCACTGTGGAAAGCAGTTTGGAGATTTCTCAAAGAACTTAGAATTACCATTTGACCCGGCAACCCCATTACTGGGTGTACATCCAAAAGAAAGTAAATTGTTCTACCAAAAAGACACATGCACTTATATGTTCATTGCAACACTATTCATGATAGCAAAGACATGGAATCAACCTAGTTGCCCATTAACGATGGATTGGATAAAGAAACTGTGTACATATACTACCTGTGGAATACTATGCAGGCATCAGAAGAAATGAAGTAATGTTCTTTGCAGCAGTATGGATGTAGCTGGAGGCCATTATCCTAAGCAAACTAAAGCAGGAATTGAAAACCAAATACTCAATTTTTCTCACGTATAAGTGGGAGTGGTTATTCATGGAGGTAAATGTGGCAACAATAGACACAATAAGGGAGGAGTTGCAGCAATAGGCAACAATGAGGGGGAGGGTGGAGAGCAAGGGTTGAGAAACTATGCTCACTGTCTGAGTGATGGGAACATTTGAATCCCAAACCTCAGTGTCACAAAATATACCCATATAACAAACCTGCGTAGGTACCCCCTGAATCTAAAATAAAAGTTGAAATTATAAATTAAAAAAAAAAAAGAAATCAGTATCCAGAAGCCAAGTGCCACATTGGTACTGTCAGAAGACCAGGCGCATGGCCTAAACTTGGCCAAGTGGGCTCCTCATACCAGAAGTTTGGCTTTTCAGCAAGGAAAGAGACATGACTAGTGAAAGGGTCAAAAGACATATAATTCATGCCACAAATATAATTTTAAATTTTCTAATAACTACTAAAAGATAAACACATTTAACTAATTTAAATTATATACTTTACTTAACCCAATGTATCCAAAATATCATTTCAACATGTAATCATTATAAAAATAATTTGAGATAGTATATGCATAACATAATAGCATTCATATACACATGCACACACACTTGTATTAATATTTTTCAGACTAGCCACATTTCTTTTTTTTTTTTTTAAATTTATTTATTATTATTATACTTTAAGTTGTAGGGTACATGTGCATAACGTGCAGGTTTGTTACATATGTATACTTGTGCCATGTTGGTCTGCTGCACCCATCAACTCGTCATTTACATCAGCCACATTTCAATGCTCAGTTACTGCATGTGGCTAGTGGTTACTGTCTTAGAGACCGTAGGGTTAGAGTTCATTCATTTCAGCAGCAGCTCCCTGAACAAACACCACCTTCTACAGGATTATCCAGGAAGTCCTCCTTTTTATCCTTTTGGAGCTCTCCTGGTTCTTGCAAAGTCCTATCCACGTTGTCCAGTGTCCTGAGAGGAGTGAGTAAGTGAAATTCTAGTAGCTTCTAACATATTTTGAATAGGTTGACCAGGGTAAATTTGTGTTGCTTGCAATAAAAAAAAAAAAAAAAAACCTAACCGCCGTACTCCTTTTCCAGTGGCAAGGAGAGGGAAGGTGCCCTGGATCAAGACATTTTCCCAGGCCTGACATCAAGGTTGAAGTCAAGAAGCAGACTAAGCATTCTTTAAAAAGAATAACACGGACCTGCCTATGTTTAGAGGAGAAATATCACCACAATATAGCTTTAAATGGAAAGCACAGAGGTTCATAAAATGAGTATACTGTGATTTTATTTGTATAATTTTTTCAAAAGCACACATTTATTTATATCTGTGGACACATGCAATTTTTAAACAGAAAAAACGAACAACAATGACCTTCAGAGCAGCGGTCCCCAACCTTTTTGGCGCCAGGGACTGGATTCATGGAAGACAATTTTTCCAAAGGGGTTGGGGCTGGGAGATTCGATTCTTACAAGGAGCAACCTAGATTCCTCCCAAGCACAGTTCATAATAGGGTTCCTGCTCCTGTGAGAATCGAATGCACGGCTGACCTGACAGGAAATGGAAACTCAGGCGATGATGCTCACTAGCCCACTACTCATCTCCTGCTCTGTGGTCCGATTCCTAACAGGCCACGCACTGGTCGCACCGGTACCAACCTGTGGCCTGGGAGTTGGGGACCCCTGCTTTAGAGATCATGAATAGGCAATGGGAAAAGGCGGGTCTTATGGGCTGAATTGTGCCCCCACCTCAAATGCACATGCTAAAGTCCCAACCCCCAGTATCTCAGAATGTGATATTTGGAGATGGGGCCTTTGTATAAGTCATTAAGTAGTAGGTTCTAATCCAGTATGACTGGTGTCCTGATAGAAGAGGAAATTATTAAGATACAGACACGTGCAGCAGGAAGACGATGTGAAGACACAGGAAGAAGACAGCCATCCTCAAGCCAGGAAAACAGGCTTAAAACACATCCTTCCCAATGGCCCTCAGGCCAAACCAACTCTGCCAACACCTTGATCTCAGACATTTGGCCATCAGAACTATGAGAAAACAAATTTCTAAGCTATGCAGTCTGTGAGATTCTATATGGCAGCACAGTCAACTAATACAAGGGGGTAGCTAACAAGGTAGACTTTTACTTGTTATGTTAAAGGCTTTGGTTCTGATATTTTAACAATGCATACTTCTATTTAAAATCAAGAAATTGAGGCCAGGTGTGGTGGCTCATGCCTGTAATCCCAACACTTTGGGAGGCTGAGGCAAACGGATAGCTTGAGGCCAGGAGTTTGAGACCATTCTGAGCAACAAAGTGAGACTCAATCTCTACCAAAAAACAAAATAAAACAAAACAAAAGAAAAAAAACGAAAATACTAGCATGGCACACTGGTTTGAACCTGTAGTCTAACTATTTGGGAGGCTGAGGTGGGAGGATGTCTTGAGTCCAGGAGTTCCTGGCTACAATGAGCTATGATCATGCCAGCACTCCAGCCTGGGCAACAGACCAATACTCTGTGTCTAAAAAGGAAAAAGAAAATCAAATTAAAACATTAAAAAAGAGAACTCAAAGTCCTTCCTCACCTCCATTTGGCCCACTCCTTCCTTCCTTCCTTTCTTCCATACTCCCTTGAAATTTTGCCCCACAGGAAGTTATGGATATTTCCAAAAGGAGGGTGCTTCCTAAGTGCTTGTCTCTGAGTAGCATTTGAGGTAGAACTTATGATATAATTCTTCTTGGTCCAATGTAAATATTAACATACTTGCCTACCCTGCATGTCTAATTATGGTTAGCCTATGATTTTGTTGGAATCAGACTATGGACTTACCTTTGTTTACTTTTAATATTTCTTTTTGTCTCATTCATTATTATACTTCTCTGAAGTTCCTGATCTGAAACTATTTAAATTATGGATCTTTGATGGCAAGCAAGAGAAAGTATATCTTGCTCTCTTAAGCAGAAAAATAATTCATTCAAGGGAAATAAGGAACTTAAAGGGATCCAAGTGAAAGCCATAGACTCAGGTCTGGAAAAACACAAGGAGCAAAGAAAGCTCATGGGGAGAGGGGAGTTACAGCCAGAATTGATGGGCTGTTACTTTAGGATGTCAGGGATGAAATTAATCAGCCTAGATCTCTTTTGTTTCTGTATCATTTCCTTCAAGATTCCATACTCAAAGGAAACAGCATTCAATAAACTTATCTTGGGCCATGGGCAGATCCCTTAACCAGGGAAAGGTAGGACACTGTTATTTCTACCATATTCTATCCAGCAGGGAAAGTACGCTCATTGCAAAGCCGACTCAGTATGCTTTTTCCAGAAAAAGGAAAATCCTAACTAGCAAAGATTACACAAGATTCCTCTTAGATAATATTTGGTTTGCTTATTCCACACTGTAAATTTTCTGACCAGTTACAGTGTTCTCTAGGAAGCGTTTCATAGATTGCAATCTGCCCAAGAGCAGGGCTGGATTTATCATTTTCTTTAATGACATACAAGACAATAAGTGATTAATAGATGCCTAGAGTTATAATTCAAAGTAGGTTTCATTAGGTTTTGCCCTGATAACTTTCTTTATGCTTGTGGTGTGGTTTTCTTCTCTAGGTTACTATAAATTTGGTCTCTGTGTTCAAGGTAGTGGTGCCTGTGTTGACCAGGCCTTGCTTCTTAACTCAGGTAATTGAAAAATCTGTCCAACATCCTCATCAGCAGAAAAAAAATGCAGACTGATAGGGTATCTTCTTTTTGTCTATGTGATTACAGACTTAAGGAAAGTTTGCATTAATTAATATCTTTATAATGCACATTCTAAAACAAATTTCCTAAAGTGGAGAATTATTGAAGTTACATAGAGTTATGACTCAAGCGTTGAATTTTATTAACACCAATGGAGTATTACATTGATTTGGTGTATAATCATGAAATTACTATTTATTTTTACCTAATTGAAATGTTAAAGTTGGGGGGGGGGTCTGGATTTTAATCATATACCTCAAAAGCTACTTTGATAGTGGATAAAATGTCAGCTCTCAAAATCCACAAACCTCATTATCCTCATTGTAAAAATCAGGTATCATTCCAGATGTTAAATACGTATCAGATGAGAAAGGATGTGGGTAAACCTGGAGTCAGAGAAAATGTGGTAAGCATTCCATTTCATTCATGCCTCCTCATTTAATGCCCATGCCAGGCAGAAGAAAAAGCGGCAACACAGTAAAAACACATTATTTAAACTGAGGTCTGAGTTCAAATGTGGATTTTACCATATCCTAGCTGAATGCAAGCAAATTACTAAAATTCTCAGAACTTTAGTTTTTTTCGTCTATAAAACATGGCTAAAAACGTCTATTTCTTACTGTTATTAGGATCAAATGAAATACTTGATGTATCCATAGTGAGTACTCAATAAATGGTATCTATTATAATTTGACAACTAACATATTTATGAGTCTTGCTCATTTCTATGCATTAACACATTTGAGACAGATTAATAATTACTTGTTTGATTGATCTGTCTAGATCTATTTTTTTTCAAATGAATATGAAAGTTGTGATTGATAACTGGAGCAAATCATATAACCCATCATTTCCTAAAACATTTCTAGGGCACACCCATGCTGTCAGATGTAACAAAATGGGTTATCAGAAAAACATTTGCTTTCATACAGGATTAGACAAATCTTGATTGACCAATGTCAAACTACTGTCTTGACTGCAGGACTTTTCAGAGCCTATAACATGCAAGCATACATTGTGACTTTCCAGAAGCAAATAGAGTAAGCAGAATTTTCTAACTTATTTGACCAGTGAGTACATTATCATGGGGATAGGCTCATTCAGACAACATTGTGAAGAAGTGATGACATCGCTGTTTTTCACTATCTACTTGCAAAATGGCACAAGAAATGATCACGGCAGACAATCAAACTTGCCCAGAGCAGCCGTTGTGAATTTAATCTAATTGCTCTTGAAAGCTGGATTTTTTTCTCTGAATTGAGTTGCAGCCTTTGAGGAAGAAACAAATTGCCTCCCCACTGCTCACACTTCTGCTCCATCTGTAAATGTTAGGAAATAGCATAAAAAGAAATTCAAATTCCTGTAGCAATAAATATGCAAACACACATTTTCTACAGATACAGCTAGGGCATCGTTTCCCCCCCTTTACCACCCCAGAGTCCCTGAACAGGTTTGAATCTGTTGACAAAGCTTTTTTAAAACCATCTAGCTGACCTTTTTTTTTTTTTTTGTTTCTGTGTGCTAGCAATCTGTTAACCATATTCCCAGGGAACTTGCATAGAGAGCTTCTTTTCTTTCTCTCTCTCTCTCTCTCTCTCTCTCTCGCTCTCGCTCTCTCCACACAACCCCCCCCTTCTATCCCACTCCTTTCCTCCTTCCCTGCCTTCTTGGCTTTCCGTTTCTCTCTCTTCCTTTTTTTCTATTTCTTATTCCTTGGCAGTCTTGCCACTGGATGTGCAAATTAAAACTCATTTAATCATCTGCATGCCAAGAACAAGGACTCAGTCAATCACATTCTATGCCATTGGCTAGGTAATTACTTGAAATTTGCTATCTACTGTTTCATCCTTTGTTCCCAGCCTACTATTGACGTCAGAGGAGTTTTGCCTGTGAAAGAATGAGGTCTCATTTTTTGTGTGTGTATAAAATATTCTAGTTTGCTCCAGACTTCTTTGCCCAAGTGAATCTCTGGCAAAAAGTGTTCTGTACATCCATCAACATTTAGAAGTGCAGTGATGTTTGCATCCAAAGTTGAAGTTGGAAATTGAGCAGAAAGAAAAAAATCTTGTGGCGCATACTCAAATTGGTTACTCAAAGCTTGTGTTTTAAGATTTTCTTCAGCCTCTTGCATACTCATACCAAATGATAATATCCACATTTGCAAATTGAGAAACCAACATCAAACTACTGTCTTAATTGCAGGACTTTTCACAGCCTTTAAAGAGAGATATAGTTATGTCTTTGTCCTTATGGGAATAACTGGACCTTTGCCAAATTGAGAAAAGTTCAGGCACAAGGCAGACAATGTAGTTGATAGTGAGTCAGATTCTGTACCAGGAAGATTTTGTATGGTGTGGGTTCCTCTCTGCACTGCCCACCTTGGTACTTCTAGCATCTAGGAGAACTGTTGGCACACAATTAAGTATTTGTTAACTACTTGTTTAAAGGATAAGTAGGTTTTTTCAGAGGCTGCTTCAACCATGAACACTTATTTATCTTTGGAGTCACATGTCATGGCTAAGTTATGCCCTAAGTACCATATAGCTTAGTAGTTAATACTGTAGTTAATACTTAGTAGCTAACACTTAGTAGCTAATACTCTAACCTTGAGGTTAGAAAGCCTTGAGGGTTAAGCCCTGCCTTTCCCCTTTACCATTGGTGAGGCTTTGTGCAATTAAGTGAGTCCATTTAAGCCTCCCACTCCTTACTCTACTTTGGCTCCATTGTAGAGATGAGGAGACAATGATCTCCACTCCACAACAGGTTCAATATAAAAATTGATTAAGACAACTTATATGAAACACCTTTGCGTAGTACTTGGCATATAATAAACATTCAGTAAATATTAGTATTATGAGTAAAGCCTGTGCATCAGTTGGATCAATGGATAAATCTCAAGTAGAGTAGTACATGATAGGATGCTAATGGTATAAATTTTATATCAACATTTATATCTTCAGACACTGGGTCCAAAATAAAAGTGTGGCACTACAATTACATTGTCACTGTCCCCCACCAAGAACACATAGAAACAGGGCAGAGTTGATACCAAATCTCATAGAAAGTCTTATAAATAAGTATTTCAAAATGTTGCTTTTGATCAATGGTTCTCAACTGCAAGCAAGTTTTCCCCCTGGGGGGACATTCATTAATGTCTGAAGACATTTTTGGTTGTCACCACTGGGGTGGGGCCTGTGACTGCGGCTTCTAGTGGATAGAGGCCAGAGATGCTGCTAAACACCTACAATGCACAGGACAGCCTCCTGCAACAGGGAGTGATCAATTGTGCCAGAATTGACAAAAATCCTGCTCTAGATTTTTTAATTTTAAAAATATCTAACTTATTTGAGATTCTATCAGAGCCAACACATACAAAGATAAATTATGAATTATTTTCAGTGTTTAAAAGGAGATTAAGGCAAGTGACTCTTTTTGGTTGAGAACTGGGTTCATTTCAGGGAAACTGGAATATGATACTTTTCTTGGAAGGCATTTGTCAGGCTGAAGGATCAGGGCAGAGAATTGCAGTCTGATGAAAATGCCACAAGCAAATATCCTGCTTAGGAATGTTTTTAATGAGTCATTTCCAAAAACTCAAATACACTGACTAGTGACTAAGACTCTAATTAACCCAGTCTCCACTAAAAATAGGAAAGATCCATTGCACTTATGCAAGGTTTTCTGTTAAATCAACAACCCTGTAAGGCAGAGGAAATTTAAAGTCTAGAGAATACTAATACCAATAATGAGAGCTATTATTATTATTATTATTTTTTTTTTTTGAGACGGAGTCTCGCTCTGTCGCCCAGGCTGGAGTGCAGTGGCCGGATCTCAGCTCACTGCAAGCTCCGCCTCCCGGGTTCACGCCATTCTCCGGCCTCAGCCTCCCGAGTAGCTGGGACTACAGGCGCCCGCCACCTCGCCCGGCTAGTTTTTTGTATTTCTTAATAGAGACGGGGTTTCACCGTGTTAGCCAGGATGGTCTCGATCTCCTAACCTCGTGATCCGCCCGTCTCGGCCTCCCAAAGTGCTGGGATTACAGGCTTGAGCCACCGCGCCCGGCCTGAGAGCTATTATTTATTAAGCATGGACATTGTGCAAAATAATGGCAGTAGGACAAGAGGAGGAGGAACTTCGGGTTTGGAGTCTATTCCTGCCCTGTCACCTACTAGCTACATGAGTCTTGGAGGTTTATTTCTCTTTTCTGAATCTTAAGTCTTCATCTGTGAAAGAGGAATAGTCACAGTGTTGGCTTCATGGGATTGTTGTGAAAATTAAAAAAATAAAGCCTCCAAAGCACCCAGCACAGTGACCAGTGCATATGCTTCTAATAAATGTAACTTAATAATTAGAAGAATTCTCACAAAAACCGTGCAAGGAAAGTATTCATAGTTAAAGATGAGACCATTTAGAGATGAAAAAACTGTGTCAAAAAGTACTTCAGTAAGTTGCCTAAGTTCTCTCAAGTAATGAGTAGCCAAATCAGGTTGAACACAAAACTCACTTGGCAAGGCTTGTGCCTGGAAGAGTGTCTGGCATGTATCAGGAACAGCAAATATCTGTTGCAGAGGTGAAGGAAAAACTCGTTCTCTACCCACATAGGTTCTGTGGCTGGGACCCTGGGAATTAAACATTAAAAGACACATTAACAGGAGAAAGGGTTTATTTCATGTGCATATGAAGGGCCTCATAGAAATTAAAACCCCAAAGAAGCAGTCAGACCTGGAGGTGTATATACCGTTTTAACAAAAGGGCAAAAAAATGGTGGAGAAATGACAAGACAAAATAAAATTGAGCTTCTAGTGGTGATCAGTTGTGGAAAGATAAACATATGGGGAAACATATGGGGAAAACAATGGAAGATTGGGTTATTTTAGGAAGGTTTGTTATGCAGACTCTCCTGGAGGCTGATAGTCCAGAGTTTCCTCTGGTGATTAAACACTTGCTGTGCGCTTTCTGGTAGGAGAGACAGGAAGTGTCACTTTCACAAAGGGAAATCTATGCCCTGATTTTAGGCCAGTAGTGGGAGGGGAGAGTGTTTTCTTCTTGCACCTCTTGTTTCTCAATTGCTTTCTGCTTGAAATAGTCCTTACGCCGATGTGGCATATTTTGGGATGGCATATTCTGACCCCTTCACTATTGAATGAAGAAAAATCTCCTTCTATTATATCTTTGGTAATCCACATTTTCTGCTGATTTTGCCATGTTTATTGCACTTCCATTCTTGCTGGCTTCACATTTATTTTGTTTCTGGTCATGGAGTCAACTCTGGGTGCTCAAGTCTCCAGTGGGTGCATTAAAATACTCAAATAACATAAATGGCACATATAACTTTGAAAAATTGCCCACAGAAAAATAGCAAAACATGTGTTAATCTTTTCACCAAGAGCTAACTCTTGCAGAAGACAGGTAATCATCAGAAACCCTTCTACCCTAATCACTTTGCCTGTATGTAATTATTGTAGCTTCCTCTGACTATTCACTACAAGGGGACTTGACAGAGAAAAAAATGTATAGGCTGCCTAGCAAAGTTAGGAAAAGCATGTAGAATGTATATGTGGTGGATGTGTGTGTGCGCGCTTTGGTTACAGATCTGAAGCAAGTTTCATCATGTAATTACACTGACAAATACAATGGCATTTGAATCAATTGACATCAGCATTGTAGGAATGGCTTGGAGTTGAGCTCCTCCTAATTATATTTAATTGCATAGCCTTGGATTTGACACTGAGTCTGGCTTGAAATGGATGCTTTGATGGGTTGAGTATTTTTTTCCCAGCTTGACAGGGCTGAGATGTAAACAGGAGCTGATAAACATGGCACTTACCACACCCATGAAGACTTTCTATTGGAATTTCTGTGAAGGCTTAATAGTCAAAAATTACAGCTCCACTGAGCTGTGACAGCATTGGATTCAGATATGGAGACCTTTATTTCCCTTATTGTTACACATTTTAGAATCATTTTATTTTTTTCTGGTTTATTTTTTGGCTCACTCCTCTGCTGATGAGTAAATTGAGGGAAATAAACACCAGAGATGAGTCTGGCTGTTAAATGTATCAATGTCTTAGCCATGGCAAGAATTCTACTGCATCCTCTGATGCAGTTGCATGAGGCTGAGTACAGCTTGGGCCCCTTACCAACAACTGTTCTTGTATCGCCAGGCTGGAGTGCAGTGGCATGATCTTGGCTCACTGCAACCTCCGCCTCCCACATTCAAGTGATCCTCTTGCCTCAGCCTTCCAAGTAGCTGGGATTCCAGGTGCATGCCACCACACCCAGTGAGTCTTTGTATTTTTAGTAGAAACGGGGTTTCACCATGTTGGCCAGGTTGGTCTCGATCTCTTGACCTCGTGATCCACCTGCCTCGGCCTCCCAAAGTGCTGGGATTATAGGCATGAGCCATCACGCCTGGCCAACAACTGTTCTTTAAATGTTCTACTATCAAGAATGTTTTTCATATTTAATTTTAAAAATAGTTCTGATATCTCTGATATTGGTTCTTAATATTCTATAAACATTTAGCTATCTACCTTTTTGAACTAATAATTCCTTTTATAATCTATTCTACACATTTTCCCCAAATATTATAGGATAAATGTTAAGGATGTACATTTCACCATTATTTGTAACTCATTTATTCATCTACACATATTTTTCGAGTACTTATGTATTCAAGGCCTTGAGGAATTAGCTAGAAGTGAACATTTGTTTTTCTTTCTCTCATGAGGTTTATATTCTTATTGAGAAAGATGGACAATAAACAGGATAAAGAATTAAAATAGGCCAGGTGTGGTGACTCATGCTTGTAATCCCAACACTTTGGGAGGCTGAGGTGGGAAGACTGCTTGAGCCCAGGAGTTCAAGACCAGCCTGGACAACACAGTGGGACCCTATCTCTACAAAAAAATTTAAAAATTAGCTGGGCATGACCGTGCATGCCTGTGGTCCCAGCTACTCAGGAGGCTTCAGCGGGAGGATTACTTGAATCCAGAAGCTCAAGGCTGCCCTGAGCAGTGTTCATGCCATTGTCCTCCATCCTGGGTGACAGAGTGAGACCTTGTCTCAAAAGAAAAAAAAATAAAATAGGTAATATTAAATTGTTAGAAGGCAATGGATATTTTCAGACAGTATACAGCAAATTTAAATATAGTTGTCAGGAAAGGCCTTCTTGGAAATTGACCTTTGAGTAAAGACTAGAAGGAGGTAAGAGAGGGAGTTGTGGATATCTGAGAAGAGTGTGATCTAGGAAGAATTAACAGTAAGAGCAAAGACCCTGAGGTAGGATAGTTCCTGGCAAGTTGAAGAAAAAGCAGGAAGGCCTGTGTGGCTGGAACATAGTAAACTAGGAAAAACCAAAGAATCAGGTGAGATCAGAGAAGTAACACGTATCTGGGAGAGACCAGAGAATACAGGGGTTGTTTGGCCATTGAGATGACCTTGACTTTTATTTGGAATAAGATAGGAAAGAATGGGAAGTTTCTGAGTAAAGCAGTGATGTGATCTGGCTTATGTTTTAATCAGATCATTCTGGTGGCTGAGTGGGGATTGGACAATAGGGAAACCAGAGCCCGAACTGGCTGACCAGTGAGGAGGCCATTAGGGACATCCAGCAGGAACATATGGCAGGTTGGGCAGGGATAGTGCAGTTGGAGGTGGAGAGTCATGCTCAGATCTGGATATATCTGTAGGTTAGAGACAACAAGTTTATGAACTACCTAAATGTCTATCAAGAGGATAATAGTTTTTTTTTGTTTTTTTTTTAATGATGGCATTCCCATTTGTGATGGTTAATTTTATGTGTCAACCTTACTGGGCTAAGGGATGCCTAGATACCTGGTAAAACATTATTTCTGGTGTGTTCTTGAGGGCGTTTCTGGAAAACATTAAGATTTGAATCCATAGACTGAGTAATGAGGACCGCCTTCTCCATTTGGGCTGGCATCATCTAATCTGTTGAGGGCCTGCTTAAAACAAAATAACAAGTGTACTCTGTCTGTTTGAGCTGAGATATCCATCTCCTGCCCTAAGACACCAGCACTCCTGATTCTTGGGCCTAGGTCTTACACCTGACTTGGGTCTTACACCTGACTTGGGTCTTACACCATCAGTTCCTCTGGTTCTTAAGCCTTGCGTCTGAGATTGAATGACAGCACTGGCTTCCCTGATTCTCCAGCTTTTGGACAGCAGGTTGCTGGGACTTCCTGGCCTCCATGATTACATGACAAATTCCCATATACCATTCCATAGAATAATGAGCTAGAGCTATAAAAATATTTCTAAGTTGTAGAGTGGTATGAAAACATCAAGAAAAATAGCAATGGGATAGTAAAGTGTCTATATCACTAAAAAGCATGTGTACATAGTCAGCTGTCCATCTCCACTGGTTTAGTATCTGTAGATTCAACCAAATGGGGATAAAAAATATTCAAAAAATAAAACAAGATAATAATAATACAACAATACAAAAATAATATAAATAAAAACCAATATGATATAATAATTATTTAGCTAGCATTTACATCATATTTGGTATTGTAAGTAATCTACAGATGATTTAAAATATACCAAAAGATATGTGTAGGTTATATGCAAATACTACATCATTTTGTAGCAGGGACTTGAGCATCTGGGGATTTTGGTATCTGAGAGGGCCTGGAACCAATTCCCCGTGGATACCAAGGGATTACCATATACACAGGTATTCTATTTTCATTTTTTAAAAATCTGAGCACCCCAAAATTTAACGATTTCCTCTGAGAAGGGTAATTGCAGATGACATGAAAAAGGGAAGTTTGAAGTTATACATTATTTTACTGTTTCTTTCCCAATGAAGTATTAGTGGATTTTCTTTGTTTTTAAGGAGAAGGGGAAAATATTCACCCTTCTAAAACTTATAAAGATACTTTTATCACAACTATAACAAATTCTATACTCCATAGATGAGTCATGTCTTTTTAGAACGGTCATTATCAAAGTTTGGTTCAAAATATGGTTTGCTGTTGACAGTTATAAATGTTTGGGAGGATGAGAACTTTTATCTCTATATTCAATCTAGGATTTTCTTAGTATGATCCCTCTATGACCACTGAGCACAAAATGGTGGTGTTGCTAGGCAGTGAGAGCCTCCTGCTTCAGGGAAGTGAGTTCTAATAACTCTTCAACTAACTGGTGGTCAGAACTGAAGTGGATGATGAAACACTTTCAGGAACTTGGCCCTGCTCTCAAATTCAGAAATTGCTCTTTTAATAGATGTTGGAGGTTGTGTGAAACAAAACTGAAGTTTTTTCAGTGTATTTCAGTTTTCCAGTCTTCCAGTCTTCCAAGGATTTGTGGAGTTCCCAGTGGCAGAACTACTAACAATGGATTCATAAAAGTGACTAAAAATAGATGGCTCGATTGAAGGCTTAATTTCATCTAATCTGATGAAATCTTCTGTAAAGTTGTGTCCACATCAAGAAGACAGCCATTTGGTAGTAGGGTTTCACAATTCTGATAAATTTGTAATGTCCAATTACTAATCTGGACTTTTTATTTGACTTTTTCTAAATGTAAATTTGATAAAAATAGCTACAATCCTACTATATGTAGTTTTTAAATAGCCAAAAATAATGCATAGAATGCAAGTTGTCATGTTTTTCAGGAGTAGCCACAGTTTCTATCTAATTATTTGCTGACTTTGATTCCACTGTTATAGAATCATTTTAAAAAATATATGAAATCAGACATTCTAGAGTCTGCCATGAAATGCTACCAAAGTTTTCTTTTGCTTATGGGCACTGGTGACAGGGCATCGTAACACAATGACATATGGATTTCTTTGCGTTTGGAAGTGTGCCACCATCAAAGATAGGGCCACCCATGGATTCGCTACATCAGATCAGAGGACATTGAATTATAAAGGACCTTGTTCTCAAATCTCACCTTCCATTGACATGTGACAGCACAAAACTGTCATAGTGTTCAGTAAAGTTCTTTTCTCATTTTTCTTTTTTTTTTTTTTGTCATACATTTTTATAGATTGGAACATCAAACAACATGGGTTAGTTTCAAGAAGACATAAGCTACACTGGTGTTCCCCAAAGTGACTGGTAGCAGGAAAGACTCTAGATTGGTGGTTCTAAGCCCACCCAGGGAAAATGTGACAATGTCTGGTGATGTTTTTAATTGTCACAACTCAGAGGTGGGATTGCTGCTGGTATTTAGTGGGTAGAGGCCAGGATGCTGTTAAACACCCTACAATGCACAGGACAGTAGCCCCACCTCCCTGACAAAGAGAGTTTTTCCCCCAAATGTCAGTGATGCTAAACTTGGGAAACCTTAATCCAGAGTAATCTAAGGCAGCTTCTGAATCCTTTGACCTTCACTTTACCACAAAAACCTGAGGTGCCAACAGTGATACCGACTCACACAGCTAACTACATTAAATAAAATGATGTATAGTGGGTTAATCACTTGAGGCACCACAATAAAATACTGTAAAATACTGTAGATTGGATGGATTAAGCAACAGAAATTTATTGTCTCACAATCCTTGAGGCTGGAAGTCCAGGATCAGGGTGTTAGCATGGTGAATTTCTAGTGAGGACTCTCTTCCTGGATTGCTTCTCTCCGTGTGTCTCTTTTGTTGTTGTTGTTGTTGTTGTTTTTGTTTGTTTGAGATGGAGTCTCAGTCTGTCGCCCAGACTGGAGTGCAGTGGTGTGATCTCCGCTCACTGCAACCTCTGCCTCCCAGGTTCAAGCAATTCTCCTGCCTCAGCCTCCCGAGTAGCTGGGACTACAGGCATGTACCACCACACCCAGCTAATTTTTTGTATTTTTAGTAGAGGTGGGGTTTCACCATGTTGGCCAGGCTGGTCTTGAACTCCTGACCTCAGGTGATCCTTCTGCCTCAGCCTCCCAAAATGCTGGGACAACAGGCGTGAGCCACCATGCCCAGCCCTGGTATTTCTTCTTATATGAGCACTGACATCAGGAGGGCCCCACCCTCATGGCCTCATTTAACCCTAAGTATCTCCCAAAGGCCCCATCTCCAAATACTGCCATGTTGGGGGTTCAAGGCTGCAACATGGGAACTGGTGGGGGAGACACAAACATTTGATCAATTACATATGGAAATTTACATGAGTGCTGATTATTATTATCGTAGGTCTCATAATTGTTCATATTTGACAACCACACAGGAGTCTAATGAGAAGAACTCTTCCCAGTAAATAAAAAAGTATTCCAAGGTCTGTCATAGATGACAGACTTCTACAATCTACAAGTCATCAAGTTGTGTATGTCCACATGTGTTATGTTGGCCAATAGCAGAAAGCAATGATTTGCTGTCTAATTTTTGTTTTTTTGAGACAGGGTCTCACTCTGTCACCCAGGCTGGAGTGCAGTGTGCAGTGGGGGGATCATAGCTTACTGCAGGCTGGACCTCCTGGGCTCAGGTGATCCTCAGCATCCTGGGATCCTACAGGCATCCCACTCACTGCAACCATACACTACAAGCATACACCACCACACCTGGTTAGTTTTTGTTTTTGTTTTTGAGATAGGTCTTGCTGTGTTGCCCAGGTTGGTCTCAAACTCTTGGGCTCAAGACGTCTGCTTCCCTTGACCTCTTAAAGTCCTGGGATTACAGGTGTGAGCCATTGCAACCAGCCATTTTGGTCTCTTAATTGTGAAACAAATACAGAGAACTTCCCTCTGGTATTGAAGTGAAGTAGTGACAACTCTGTCCTGAGATGGTAATTTAAGAATTTTGTGGCTGGAGAGGTTTTCTGAAATTTATGTCAACTTGAAACTGATGTTTTCCTTTTCCTCTTCTAGGTGCTAGCCTACGGCCTTGCATGGGTCTTCTAAGATAGAAACGTTTTTGGTAATTGTTGACTCTTTGTAAAATTAGTAATCCGGTAAATAGGTCTTGGGTACCCATGTTAGTAAAGTCTCCATTTTCCATGCTGAGTGGGGAATACAACATTGAATTGCAGTACCTGCTCACAGGCAGGTTTACATATAAATATGTTTCATGATCAAATATTTTAAGTTCTATGGCAGGTACCAAGAATGATCTGTGAGGGTTTGGAAGAGGGTGATTTTCCCAGTGGTAGAATAACACATTTGTGAACCATGGTAAGGAGCATAAAAGAATCCCAATCCAAGAGCATCCTGATTTGGGAGTAGGGAGCCCTAACAACATGTTGTCACCTGAATTTTAGAGTCTTTATGGACTGGGAACTATTATATACTTTTGATTCCTCCACTTGTGAAATGGAAATGTCTATTGCAGCTACCTTGTTCTTGCCTGTCAGAAGTGCGGCTATTTTCCAAGAATTAAGCAGTATTTATAGCTCTTGGCGGAGGAATGGCATCATGTAGGCTGCCTTTTTTAAAGGTTCCTCTGATTTCTCTGGGGAAAATGCATCATATATAGGTAAGAATGAAAGTATTGAAATTAGAAGGATATTTCCATAATCCAGGTGAGAAGTGATGATGGTTTAAAGTTAGAAGACAGCAGTAGAGATGGAGAGAAGCAGATGGATTTCAAATATATATTTACAGATGGTGAAGGTGTGTTGTTTGAGGTGGATGCTAAAAAGAAAGGAACCAAGAATGACCCTTAACTGCAAGGCTTGAGATGGTATGTGAATGGAAATTTGATTTAATAAGATGGTAGAGTCTGAGAAGGAAACCACTTTGCACACATGATGTGGGATGAAGGTAAAGGCTGGAAACAAATTGTGGATCACACATACTAAGTGTGTCTACTAAGATAATGGATGGATATGAAACAAGCAATTGGCTATCTCATTGCATCTTGAGTTCAGTGGAGTGACTTGGCAGGAGGTAAATATTTAAGAGTCAGGTAGGTAATTTTTAGGCATATGGACTGGATGAGACCTTTCTAGCTAGAAAATTGAAGAGGGTGGACAAATTCTTGGAGCACTGCCATGTTGGAAGGTCAAGTAGAGGAAGAAAATAGAAGTAAAGGAAGGAGAATGTCTTGGGAAGGATGGAGCAGGCTCATCCCAGTGTGTCATCTGCTGCTATTGAAGGACAGAGAAGGTCCAGCAGTTTTAGCAGCAAGGAAATCATCAACAAATGAGACAAAACAATTTCTGTGGAGTCTTAGGAAGGGTGGGAACCCAGACTGGCATCATTTGAAGAGAAAACATGAGATGAGGAAAATTTTAGAAATTAATACTCTTCTGGCCAGGCGCAGTGGCTCATGCCTGTAATCCCAGCACTTTAGGAAGCCGAGGCGGGCGAATCACGAGGTCAGGAGATCGAGACCATCCTGGTCAACATGGTGAAACCCCGTCTCTACTAAAATACAAAAAATTAGTCAGGCACGGTGGTGCGCATGCCTGTAGCCCCAGCTACTCTGGAGGCTGAGGCAGGGGAATCACTTGAACCTGGGAGGCAGAGGTTGCAGTGAGCTGAGATCACACCATTGTACTACAGCCTGGGTGATAGAGCGAGACTCCATCTCAAAAAAAAAAAAAGGAAAGAAATTGATATTTTTCTTCGGCTATGCATCAGTTCCCTAGACTTTCTTATGTCAGTTTTAATCATTTACATAAGATTTCAGATAATTATTCTTATGTCAATTGGCACTTCCAGATTTGAGACGCTGTTAGTCAAACAATTAAATAAGAACAATCAACTTTTAAAATTTTGTTCAGCTGATTGCATGTATACAACAAACACACTGGTAAATATCTTCCAATTGTTCATTTATCCTTTAGTTTTTTTCAACAAATCAATACAGAATATATAGTAAAGACACATAATTTCTTTACCCTTATGGAACTCACATTCTGTTGATAAAGACAAAAAATTAAGTCAATAAACAAATAATGCTGTACATGGTACAAAATGTTCAGAGAAAACAAACATGATTCAGACACAGAGAACAATGAGCAAACCAATATTAAATGGGCCGGTGGCAGGAGGGCTTTCGGAGGCAGGGGATTTTTAAGCTGAGACTTGAATGATGCAAAGATCCACCATGTTGGGTACTGGGTTGTAGCTGTGCAAAAAGTATGGCAAGATGCCCTGAGAGGGAAAGAAGTGGGCATGTTTGAACAAATGAGTATCTATTGGTATGTACTGTACGAGGGGATGTATATTGGTTTGGCGAGGTTGACAGGGCCCAGATTATGCAGGGACTTGTAGACTCATTTTGAAAATCCTTCCAAAATTATCTTGACAGCTACTTTTTAAATTTTCTATTTCTTTGCGTAACATAGGAATCAGAAGTAGTTCTTGGTGCAGCATTTCTAGAAAGCACTTTGACAATTTGTATAAAAAAATCTTAAGTATATGTACTGCAAACCAATGACTTCATTTCTAGGAATTTATGCTAGGGAAATAATTTTCCACATGCACAAATGTGTATACATAAAATATTTGCTTACATTTCCAAACTCCTCAAATTCTATGCTTAAAATATTAATAGGTGGTTTGGACGTGTCTCAATAGAGCTGATTTTGCTTTAAGAAAAAGATGCCTAATTAGGAAAAATAGCTAATGCACGCTGGGCTTAATACCCAGGTGATGGGTTGATGGGTGCAGCAAACCACCATGGCACATGTTTACATATGTAACAAACCCGCACATCCTGCACATGTACCCCAGAACTTAAAATATTAAAATAAATTAAAAATAAATATTAGAAAAGGATGCCTAATATAGAAACAATTTTAAAATAGCCTAATGCATATCCATATAAGATTAGTTAATGCATCCAAACTACCTATATACTTTATACAACCATAACAATTACTACTATTTTATTTTTATTGACAGGAAAACATTCACAATATTTAGTATTAAGCAAAAATAAGTCAGAAAGCCAGTAAATATAATTTCATTTTTATTTAAATTATATTTAAATTAGAAAGATAAACATAGGCCTATAGATAGTCATAAAAATAGAACATTATTCCTGAGTATTGGGATTATGGATAGTATTTATTCATTTCTTTCTATTTTCCTTTGTTATCTGAATATTTTTATGAGCATAAATTACTTAGTGATACAAATATGCTAAATTAAATTCATGTTTAAACAAAATAAACATGAGCAGCAACAGAAAGGCTCATGCATGAATCAAAGACCGGAACTTAAGGACATTGTTGGAGAGCAAGAATACAGCCCCCACCTCATTTCAGAAGAAATGAATGTTCGAATTAACATCAGCTGTGATGACCAACTGTTTTGGAAAACAGGCCAGATGGTGTTCATCTTCGGTCTCTGGTGTGTTTTAAGAGGATATTATTGGACTTCTCAGAGACTACTCAGTAGCAACAATTACAAAACATCCCTGTAGCTAGGTCATTCCAATTATCTTCTAGCAAACATGCAAGATACTTTGAAGATTTTTCACTAGCCCACAATTTGTCTTTGCAATACAGAATACATTTGTCCAAGAGAGTTCATGTTGACATCCATTAATTTTACTTGAGTGGCATGCTTTCAATTTTGCAAACACATCCTTTCACATTTGAGTAGCTGATCATGCAGGGGACACAGCATAGTTAACCTGCCATTTGAACAGGTTGGCCTGGTGATCACATATGTCCACAGGCAATTTAGCTACATGGCCGATGACACAATTAAGATGGATTAATAAAGAAAACTGGGTTGCAAGGCAAACAGCATTTCCAAAGTTTCCTAAGAGACCACTGCAAAGAGGAATATCACATGTTCATGATATTAACTGGCCAAATTTGATTAATCACTTTTAGCATTAAAGCAAAAAAGAAAAGCCCATGGTAAATACCTCAGCCCAACATCTATTACCTCCCCCTCAACTTTTTTTTTTTTTTTTTGCAAATTTAAAAACAAACCCAATCCGATGAAAATTAGGAGTCTTTCTCTCAATGCGTCATCTTCCATACACAAATCATTCTTATTATGGGTTTTTCATGCTACAGATTTTCTAAACATTGGAGTCTTAGAGATGCTAAACGACTAAAATTAGACATGGTTTTTGACTAATAATTTAACAAGTATGCTTTGAGAATGTATTAAACTGGTCTTCAAATTATTCGAGTTTAATGCATGCTTTCCAAATCCTGGAATTTGGGGTTAGCATATACAAAAAGATTACAAGTAAAATTCCAGTGTGTCTATATAGGAAGTTCCAGGAAATGTTTCAAGGAGTGCAGATATTGCGATACAGTGGATTTACATCTTAGAGTCCTGAAGTGTGTGCCTAAAGTAAAAATCACGTCTCCCACGGTCCAGGTGCTCTGTTTTCTAGCATCCCATGAATGTATGTGAGGAGCAGGGCCCAGGGCTGTCTCTCAGGGGCCCCCTGAAGTCACCTTTCTTGTTGATGCCCTTTTGATTGTCTCTCTTCCACGTCTTAAAGACGTGTTTTGTACTCAGGGGAGGGGAAGCTGTGCTTTTATTCATGGTCTATTTCCCCAAGTTGTGGTGCATACTCAGAGTGAAAAGGGAGTCTTTTCTCTCCCCCCAAGAACTAGGTTTTTGAAATTCAAAAGCCAGGAAAAGAAGCCCATTTTCTCTGCCTTCTGCTATGACAGCTCCTCAGTGTAGTACACACTGCACCCTAACGAAGACTCAGGAGACCCGGGGGTGGGGGCCGAGCAAAATGGTGCAGTTTTATTTACACTTACATTTATATAAAACAGGAAGGTAATTGGCCTTTGCCAATAATTATTATACAAGTCAGCATGGGCGTTTTCACCCAGTTCTGAGCCTAGGAGATCATTCCTCTGGCACCCTGTGCAAGGCAAAGGAAAGAAGAGATGAAATCACTCAGTGCAGAGTGGTCCCTAGACGCATCTGGACTCTGATTCACTGCCGCCCAATGCAACGCATTGCAGATTACATTTTCACTGTGAAGTGGATGTGTGGACAATGCAACCTCGTTTTAATTAGACATACTCTCATAAAATTACAAAAGACTTAATAAGATTCCCGAAAAGAAAATGCAGATTGAAAATGGCAATGATAATGTAAGCCCAGGCACACAGCAAACCAACACCAGCACAATGCAGCTCCTATTCCTACTCTCAACTATTCCTCACCCATGTTTCAAGGTTAAAAGAAATTGGGCAGAATATTCTGCCTGAAATTCAGATTTGGGGGCATGGGGGGAAGCTTAGAATGTCCATGTAAGGTAAAGATGATATTTTAACAATGAAAAGCAACATGTTCTTCAAAAGAAACATGTTTTGTTGAGAGGAGCCTTTAAAAATGGATGTGTGGGTGGGTGGATGGAGGGAACCCATCTATATCCTTAAAAATAAAAAATAGAAACAGAATTTCTTTTTTAACTTTTGTTTTAAGTTCAGGGGTACATGGCCGGTTTGTTACATTGGTAAACGCGTCATGAGGGTTTGTTGTACAGATTATTTAATACAGATTATTTAATCACTCATTGATCATCACTTCTTTTTTTTTTTTTTTTTTTTTGAGACGGAGTCTGGCTCTGTCGCCCAGGCTGGAGCGCAGTGGCGCGATCTCAGCTCACCGCAAGGTCCGCCTCCCGGGTTCACACCATTCTCCTGCCTCAGCCTCCGGAGTAGCTGGGACTACAGGCGCCCGCCACCACGCCCAGCTGATTTTTTTTGTATTTTTAGTAGAGACGGGGTTTCAGGGTGTGAACCAGGATGGTCTCAATCTCCTGACCTTGTAATCCGCCCGTCTCGACCTCCCAAAGTGCTGGGATTACAGGCGTGAGCTGCCGCGCCCGACCTCACTATTAAGCCTACTACCCATTAGTTATTTTTTCTTATCCTTTCCTACTTCCACCCTCCAAAAGGCCCCAGTGTTTATTCTTCCCCTCTATGGGTCCATGTGTTCTCATACACTCTTGGTAGGAGTGCAAATTCGTTCAGCCATTGTGGAAGACAGTGTGGTGATTCCCCAAAGACTTAGAGACAGAAATACCATTGAACCAATCCCATCACTGGATATATACCCAAAGGAAACAGAATTTCTATCTCAAGAAAAAAATCTTTCTGAAGAAGAGTTTGAGTAGGTTTATGAATCCTTTTGTTTGAAAACCAAAAGGCATTTGTCATTTAATTTACAAAACAATAAACTGACATTGAGGAAGATGCAGATTTACCAGTTTTAAACAATGCTGCAAAATTGGCAGTTGGGTCTGAAAATAAATACCAACATTTAGGATATGTGTCCACTGATGTCCCTCTTTCTATTTGGATCCATGTATCTTTTTGAGATGTCTTTGTAATTCTTGACTGCCACAAAAAGCCAACATTTAACTTAGAATCAGACCTTTAAAATCACAGTTCAGCTTGCATTTTAAAAAATATTGAGGCATATTCAATCATGTCATTCCCTATAAAATACTAATAATACGTGTTAGTTGGAAAAGAGTGTTTTTATCATGAATACATAAAATAAAATTATAACTAAGATATTTGTTACTTCAGTCTTTATCAAATCATTTTAAAAGTCCTATTTTAAATTTAGCCAAACATGTGCATAGTACAATATAATAGTGTTATATATATAGTAAATGATTATACATGTATTGAAACGTGCAGAAAATGTTTTAACTGAGAGGAGTGCGTGTTTGTTTTTCAGGGGGGGTGGGGGCTGTGGTTATGGGCCTGGTGACCAGTGACTGTAATTACATTTGTAAATTAAATTTGTAAATCAAATTGCATAGTAAATTAAATTTGGAGAAGACTCAAGGTATAAAAGGGGAATGCTTGTAGGGTGGAAATATAGTGTGTAATATTTCTGGAATATATTTTGGCCTCACACACGGTATCTGCCCTTGAAAGATTTACAAACCTGATGGGATACCCAGCCTCCCACTGACTTGCCCATTTCCATAGCCCAGGCCAACAGGGATGCAAATTGCCTGCCCTGACCTTGTACTGCTTGCATGTGCCAGAGTTGCCTTTGCTCAGGTGGGTCACACCAGGTGGACTGTCTTCCTCATTCCTCTCCATCTTCCATATTTCTTAAGACTCTCCCTTGGTCCAGACTTATCTACAAAGACCTCCTCGACCATTTAACGTGGAAGTGAGATTCTATCTCCTCTGAATTCCCAGAGCAGTGGTTCGTGGACTAGAGCAGGACCGGATGTCTCTCACAGTGATCTTGTACTTTTTAGAAATATAGATTGTATAGATTTCTGGGCTTACCTTCAGAGACTGTGATTCAGTAGGTTTAGGGAAAGGGGAATGTAGAATATTACTTGGGAATCTGTATTTCTAGAAGCTTGCCTGTTGATTCCAAAAATGAGTCATTCTCAGAAATCAACACCCAGAGACCTTATTTATTCAATAGTTGGGACATCCCCCCTAGTGGTATTCACTATTAAATTATCTCATCTTCCTAATTTGCTTGTAAATAACTCAGCATCAGGGATTATTATTGTTTTGTTTTGTTTTTTTTATCATAGCAGGTAATCAAGAAATCATTTGTTCATCATATAACAAGAAATGATAGATGCATAGGCCTTAACGCAGTGACTTCTTTTTAGGATAACCCTGTGAGACAATATAAAATATTAATGAAAAATTAATGAAGTATTAAGCAAAAAGTAGGTAATAGCAATAATAGAATCCATTTGCTTACCAATAAGTAGGTTTTTATTTTCACTTTTGAATTTTTTATTTAAAAACAAAGTTCTGAAATGCTTCCATGCGTTTCTTCCAAACAAAGTAAATGATCTTTTAAAAACGTACACTATTTTTACAAATTTCTTTCAAGTTATCTCTAACCAAATAACATTCAAAGGGTTTTATTTTTAATGAGTGGAGCTGTGAATTGGAAAACAAATAATGCAGGAACCTGTTAACTGGCCAGTAAATTAGATTAAAAAGAGAGAAATTTTCTACTACTAACAGAAAGCTTTAATTTACATGCAAATGTGTAGAAGGAAAAAATGTGTGCTGGAATTTACTTTTAATGGATAGCAGAGCTAGAAAAGACACAAGAGGTACAAATTGATGGTATCTCAAATCCACTGCTAGATAGACCGGCAAAGAAATGGGTCAATGTCCTTAGGATGAACTATTTTAATAACAGCCTTGCCACATGAGAAAAATTATTAATTCATCTAATTAACATTAGTATGTAAATTATTCATTAGTGCAACTATCAGAATAAAATTAGAATTTCTAGGTTCATAAATGGTCCATGCTTCTGCCTTCTATAGTGTGAGAGATCCTGTATTTTGGAAGAATAGCAACTACTTTAGTGAAAGATGGTTACAAATGGCATAGGAAAACAGGGCATTAAGTGTTACTATAAATTTGCTCTTAGTAAATAAGCATGTTTGATTATTTTTGCATTAGTAGGGGGCTAGCCCTATTGACTATCTACTTGCGATTTTAAGTTTTCTTAGTGTGATGGTAATAAGCTGGTAGTTTGAGAGTTATTAATTAAAATCTTTTTTAAAAATTCCATACATGGAACTCTGTACTCCCCCTCTTTCCCTTGAAAGCTCAAGATCTGGCATTATGGCAACCAAATGATGTCACATGAATGAAATCAAAGTATTTTTTGTCTCTGTTCTTCCTTAGTTTGGCATCCCCCTTCCTCTTTATCCATTCACCACATTTTTGCTGCCAGTTTCATAAGAAGTATTTTGGCAGGCAGTATTTTTGAAAGCATGCAAGAGCTATGGGATAACTAACCAGGAATAACTTCCACTGAAAATCTCTTGCTCCAAAGCAAGTCCAGTTCTCCTAGTATGGAAAGTGGTAGCACCAAACTATTTTCCAAACTGATTGTCTCAAGCTAGTAAACCAACTTGCTTTGGGAGGGAAAGCAAAAACAAAAACAAAAACACTTGTTTGGGCAAAGGAAGCTTAACAATTTTATACACACACACACCCCTTACATATATACATATGTATGTATACATACATATACATATGTATACACATGTATACATATATGCAATATGTATATATTATACACATATTGTGTATTATGTATATATGTGTTATATTGCATATATAGTTCATGCATATATGTATACAAATGTATACATACATATTATGTATACATATGTGTAATATTGCATGTATAGTGCATGTATATATATGTATACACATATATTGCATGTATAGTGCCATAGTTGCCTTTGCTCAGGTGGGTATATATGTATACATATGTATACATATATATGCATGCACAATACATGCAATATATACATATATTGCATACATGTATATGTATACATATATACACATATCAGTATACACACATACACTTTACATATATGCATAATTAATATATAATTTATATATGTAACATACACTTACATGTGCATGTACTATACATGCAATATATATACATATGTATTGCATATATACATATATATCACATTGATGCGCACACACACACATATATATATATGCATTTTGTAGGCATTCAGTTTTTTGTCCAGCAGCCAATCCATGTTATTCTACTTAAAACTGTGAGAATCATGGCATGTCATCTATGTGAGAATCAAAGCCAAAGACACTGCCATGGCCTATAAGGCCAGAAAAGAGGTTTTTCTCCTTATCTGTCAAATCCAGTGTTCTGCTCCAGGTTTTACTTGCCCTACTCCAGCCACAGTGGCCTTTTTGCTTTTCCTTGAACTTAACTATGTGTGTTTCTGTCTTGGGATTTGCACTCTCTGGTTCCTCTGCCTGGAATGCTTCCCTCCTGATCTTCCCGTGACTGGAGGGCTTGTTAGAGCAGAGTTTGCTGGGCTCCCCCTCCAGAGTTCCAGATTTAGCAGATCTGGGGTGAGGTCTGACAATCAGCATTTCAAACTAATTCCTGAGTGATGCCAATGTGGCTGATATGGAGGTCATTCTTTGAGAACCATTGTTCTTGCATGTTATCCTATTTTAATTCTCTGCAGGACATTTATCACTATTTGATATTTTTTCTTCTTCATTTAAGAATTTATTATCTGTCATTTCCACTGGACTATAAATTCAATGACAGCAAGAAACCTGTTTCTTTTGTTCATTACTGTATCTCCCGTGCCTAGAATGATGCCTAGCACACAACGGCACTCAATAAGTATTTCTTGACTCATTTCATTTGGAAAACATTTGCATACACATTCTATTCCAGGTGCTGGGTGAGAAGCCAGGTGGACCAAGATTAATAAGGATGATCCTTCTCTGTGGGGTTCACAACCTGTTAAGGAAGACCATACTCTATCCCACATACACACACTCTCTAATGTAATGTGATAATCAGTATAACAAATCCACCGTCACCTCACGGTGCAATATATTCTGATTAAAGGATGGTTTTTCAGCATTTGGATAGAAATGAATGAGTTTATGGAAGTATGTTCTGGACTGGTAGTTTCATAACCTTTTAAAATTGCATGTGCCTCTGGACAGAAACATGGTGTTGATAACTGGGAAATGCTAAAGAGTCATTTGAATGGCAATCTCTCAACAGAGCTCATTAGGAATTTGCTGTTTTACAGAAAGTCAGGCTAATGGCAGGTAGGACGGTCTGGGATAAATAAAAAAAAAATGATACACAGGGGCTTCCTGGGCACTGACTGTGTGATTGCATAGGGGTTCACTTTATAACAATTGAACTATATGTAAATACATATTTGATGCAATTTTCTCAATGTATATTTTACAATAAAAGAGTGTAAAATATTCTGCCTTTGTGAGTTTTAAATTGTAGAGTTATGATATTAAATTAAATATATACTTTTGCAAACAGAAGAAAGCAGAAGAATTTGCTATTTTATAATGACTTTATGAAAACATAGGTGAATTTTTTTCTTATTTACATTTATGAACCCCAGGAGAAATAGGCTCCTGAATGCTTTCTTGTTAGCAACAGAACTTTCCAAATTATTATTATTTTTTTAAGAAGGAATTTGGAATTGTAATATGTGACCAAGGAAAAGGGAGATTTTTAGACACAATAACATTAAAATATCTTGTTGGTTAATTTTCATCAATTTCAAGGGAGAAATATAACTACTGAGTCAAATCTATCTTACACTTTTTTATTTTTTTTATTTTTATTTTTTTTATTTTTTATTTTTTTATTTATTTTTTTTTTTGAGACGGAGTCTCGCTCTGTCGCCCGGGCTGGAGTGCAGTGGCCGGATCTCAGCTCACTGCAAGCTCCGCCTCCCGGGTTTACGCCATTCTCCTGCCTCAGCCTCCCAAGTAACTGGGACTACAGGCACCCGCCATCTCGCCCGGCTAGTTTTTTGTATTTTTTAGTAGAGACGGGGTTTCACCGTGTTCGCCAGGATGGTCTCGATCTTCTGACCTCGTGATCCACCCGTCTTGGCCTCCCAAAGTGCTGGGATTACAGGCTTGAGCCACCGCGCCCGGCCACACACTTTTTTTTTTAAGTTGTAAACCAAAATTAGAATTCTAAGGCTCCCCAGTCATCTAAATGGGCCCCTCCTCTTGGCCAGGGCACTCCAAAATTAACATGAAAAACTGGCTCAGGCCATGATGGGAAGGAAGGGTCAGGCAGGCCTTATGATACCCTCCTCCCTTTTGAAATTCAGAAAAAGCAGACCAACATTTAATATCAACACAGACCTTAAGTCTGATAAGAAACATTACAGTCTATTCTCTCTGATGTCTGTTACCTGGAGGTTTCGTCTGCATGATAAAACTTTTGTCTCCACAGCCCCTTATCATAACCCAGATATTCCTTTTTATTGATAATCGCTCTTTCAACCAATTGCCAATCAGAAGATTTTTAAATCTACTGATAACCTGGAGGCCCTCCCTGCTTCAAATTGCCCCACCTTTCTGGACCAATCCAATGTGTAGCTTACATGTATTTGATCGATGTCTCATGTCTCCCTAAAATGTATAAAACTAGGCTGAGCCCTGACCACCTTGGGAACACGTTCTCAGGGTCTCCTGAGGGCTGTGTCATGAGCCATGGTCACTCATATTTGGCTCAGAATAAATCTCTTCAAATATTTTGCAGAGTTCAACTCTTTTTCATTTACAAAGTTCAACTTGTGATTGAAACAGCTATCTAGCTCAATTGAATAGCACAGATTTCCTCATGTTAGAGATTACCAACTGACCTTCTTTCAGCCTTTGAGCAAGCATTTCACGTGCTTCTCGGGACAGGAAGACAGATCATTTTGTAAACAAGCCAGAAGTCTGATTCTCCAGTCCCTAGATTAAGACTCCATTTATTATTAATTTTCATAAGAATAAACAAGTTGTAATGTTTTGAGTGCATCACAGGTAAATAAAACCAAACTATATTACAAAATAAATCAGTGGAAAGATGATTTTGTATTTCACAGCAATTAGCTGAATGATTGGTTTTTGTTTTGCCTTCAGTTTTACACTGGAAAATCAAATTTGAAAATTATGTTGGGAATAATGCAAGGCATTTGCTACATTTATTACCAATTGCTTTTTGAAAGCTGTACTTACACATAAAATTATTTGAATTTCAATGTTATGAGCAAAATTCTTGACATGGAAAGTTTCATCCAACATTCTAACCTGAGGAAGAGATTCATTAGTTGATGATTACCTTATGATTTGGGTCTGTTGTAATGAGAAAGCAGCATCAAAAAAATATTTGTTGAGCAATTTTTTCAAGACCTTTGGTGTTTACAAAGCGTAAAAGATGCATATGCTTATGAAAGATGGTTCACTGGAGATCAATTGAGGCACTCATATATTCATAGCCTCTGTGTTTTGAAAATTCTAATTGCCAGCACCAAATTAAAGTCATCCACATTTAAAAAAATGTTTCTACATTTTATTATTGCAGTGTTCTGCACATTAAGTTATAAATATTTATATACCTAAGTGGAGTTATGTCTCATAGTGGCTCCATAAGGCAGCTATATAGAAGAGAAGAATGTTTTCAGTGGAGGAAAAATAACAACAACAAAAACCCCACTAGCACGAAGTTCTTCTGAATAAGTCCTTTAAATTCTGGTTTTTGCTTTGTAACATTTCCTTTTTACAATCCCATGAAACCCCAGAAGAGTAAAATGGACAAAGCAATTTTAAGGAAGCAGTGAAATCAAAGTTTCCAACCACCATGGCTTTGCTCAGTAATAAATTGTGCAGGGTGTTATGAAGATCTAATTGGAAAACCAACTTTTCAGAAACATGAAAAGAACAGTTATGCTTTTCTGTGTAATTCCTAGGGCTAGACTTTCCACTCCTGCAATGATTATTTCTTCTGAATGTAGGATGTTAATGACCTGACCGGACTCACTCCTTTAATTAAGTACCTCTGAAAATGGCTATATTTCCACTTCAGTTTGGGCCTCATTGATCTATTTGGGGGAAATCTAGGCGATATATTTCTGGACTTGAGGGAAGGCATGGAATTAATCCATCAGAAAGCTGCTGATCCAATTCATCCAAAGAAGAGTTCATTGAGAAGTTTTCACCCCCTCTGAGACTTGTAATAATAATAACAACAATAAGGACGGCTGCTACTGTTGATACTGGATATGCAGTTATTGATACGGGACATGTAGTCCCTGGCACATCTGTTATTTCGTTCAATCTCTGCCATATCCTCTGAGATCGGTTCACATAGCATTGCTACTCCCCTTTTAGGCATGTGTAAATTCATGCTCAGAGTTTTTTTGAGCAAAAACCACTTGTTCCAGTTTCCATATATAACAAATGCTGATACTTGCATTTAAACCGCCTTTTTAACTTTGAACTTAGGCTCTACATACTACATAGCCTGTGCCTTGTATTGCATGATAAAACAGAGATTTCAATGTATTCAGGAGATCTTGGTTCGGTGATTTTGAGTGATCTTTGAACAATTTATGCAATGTACTTCCAACTTTTAGAAAATGTAGGGACCATTTATAGAAAAGATGTAGATCCCCTTGTGTTAGTTTAAATTGCTTTTATTATGTTATTTAATAAACATGACAGTTTTCTTATTTTTATTTCTCATATACAACTATAAAAGCACAAGAAATTTACAAGTCAATGTCAAATAAAACCGTAAAACCGATAAAGCTAAAGTTGAAAACATTAACATAATATAATACATGATGTTGTATTGCTGAATTCCAAATTCTGCTCACAAGTGAATGGAATAACAGCTAGAAGCAAGGTTTTTTTCTGAGTTTAGCATGGCTCTAGTAGTTCATGCCAGGTAATGACTATTTTCCCACCACTTTTTTTTTTCTATCTGAACTGCTCATTTCCTCAGCATACTATGATATTTTATACCATCTATTGGTGTGACTGGATCATTTACACATTACGCCCACTTCTTCTTTCCCTGAAAAAATTAAGGTAGCGTTATTTGATCTCAACTCAATCAGTACCATACTATGGTACTGAGAAGGAGTAACAGTACTTAGATACATAATAACTGTTATAGACATTACTACCACTACATCTTTAGTTCTTGGCCCCATTCTGAAACACATAGGAAGATCACAGGTTTCCCACCTGCATGAAACTAGCTGTATCAACAGACACATTTTGGCAAATGAAATGTGAATGTAAGAAGCAAGAAATGTAATGGGAAAATGTCTAGACGCTTCCATACAAAGGAAGCAGCCTCTAACACTGACCCAACCCTTCACCCTGCAGTGAGCGATAAACCTTGGCTTTGTTAATCACTGAGATTTGCAAGTTATTTGTTGCAACAGAATAACTTAATCTAATCTCACTAATGCAGAAATCATCCACACAATCCAACATATCCATATGTTAATTTGGAAGTGGTATGATTATTTAAATAAAAACACGAAATTAAAAGGTCACATGGGCACAGTTTCAGCATCCCAACACATTCTTGAGGCTTCCAAATAGTCCACAATCTGCAATTCATGAACCATTAATCTATATATAATATTGATCCTTCTCTTGTAAATGACATTTTCTCATATCATGTAGATGTAGTTGCCTTTTTATTTAAAATTCTCTGAGCAGTTATGCTCAGTCCCAGAAAATTGCTGGCTGATCCTAAATTGATTGCGTCAATGAAAATCCAATTTCCTGGCTCCCTGCATCAGCCTACTGCATCCAGAAAATCCTTCTGTCTCTAGAACTTCAGGAAAACATAAAGAAACGGATAACTAACAAGCACTGAGGGCCAGCTGTAGTCCATGCTTGTGTTAAATGTTTGTGGCCAGCACATTAGTTTGGCAGATCCAGCATCTATTTGCAACCCACTCCTCCCACCTTTTAGAGATTGGGAAAGCTAAGTACCCATATTCACAGCTTCCCCCAAAGCGAGCGGTGACCCTGTGATGCATTCTGGACCATAATATCGAATTCAAAGTTATTGGGGTAGGTTCCAAAGCAGCTTTTACTCTTTTACTAACAAAAGAGATAGATTAATCTGGCTGTCGTTCATTTCATCTTGCTGTGAACAAGCAGTTATATTTAGACTCTGAGGGAAGAGTCAAGAGACTTTCCCAGTGTGGAGCCACTAAAACAATCCCAGCAATTACCTACTTCTAGGTTTTTTGTTACCTGAGAACAATACACTTCTATTTAGGTTTTCTGTTCCTCATAGCTAAGTACCATCCCAAAGGACATTTTCAAGAATTTCTTCACTGAAACCTCACGTGATACACAGATGGCAGTAGTAAGATTAAAGCCATTTTAGAGGGCAGGAAATGAAAACCAGATAGGTAAGTTGATTTTCCTGCATATTGCACTTGTCACATTCTGTAGTTTACAGTTTAAACTCCATGAAGATAGGGTCTTGTTCATTATAGTCTCCAGTTTGTCATCATGTTTGGTGATATAGCTGGAATGTGGTCAAAAAGCATCTGTTGAATGAATTAATGAAGATTGTATTGTAGCCATCAGAGTTAAGGAAGAATTGCAGTTCAGTATGATTCTACACTCTTAACTTCACCTTGCCAACATGGATACCTGGCTCCCTACTTGAGGCCACTTCTAAATCCCTTTTGCAGAAAGGGAAGTTGTTGCATAGACATAGACCATGGGATTACTACTTTGGGGGATAAAACTACCTTAAGAAAATCAGCTCTACAGATGCTCTCTCAAAATTGCAAAAACCGTCACCAAACACTAAGATGTTCTAATTAGCACATTCCTCCTGGCATCATGCAAACACCCAAAGGTAAAACAAGAGCCAGAAGTGTTTGGAAAAATCTCCTAGGGGAAGTGGTTGGAGAAAAAGAGGAATCTCAGTCCTCTAATTAAAAGAATGAACTTGAGCTAAAAAGCCATGTGGGACTGTTGTCGTGGTAACATGATCCAAGCAAGAAAGAGTTTCCTAGAGTTGCTATTCAGAATAAAACCTCTTGCTCTAGGAAGTGTTGCTTGTGATGCAAGATGCCAGGTTTTCAGGCGTAGACTTGGAAGATTTTGAAGCATTTATACCATGTCAGTCACACTAATTCCAAGACACAGGCAGATTGCTTATAATGTTATGCAAATAGCCAGTAGAGGGGAGAAAAACTCCACAAGATCATTTTCAAGCACCATTTGTTAACGTTATTAATATCCTTAAAAAGCAAATAATTTGGAAATACACATTCTAATAGGCTTACCTTCTCTAATTTCTTTCGAGTAGTTAAGAAAACATTAGATTTAAGAAAATATGTCAAAAATAATTTCATTAGAATGCATTCAAGATTTTCAGTGATACAATATATATTGAATATCAATATAAACTATCAGTTAGCTATTGCTATCTAATGACTCCCCAAACTCAAATAGATAAGCATATATTACTATGAATCTATGGGCAGCTGCATGGTTCTACTATCTCTGTGGGATTTGATGGATCTCGGTTGAACTTACTTCTTCTTCAACCACAGATCAAGTGGATGGTTCTGCTTGATCAGGTGGGCTCTTTGAGATGATTAGGGGTTTGTTGGTTGCAGATTGGTCCAAAACGGCCTTGGCCAGAACAACTGGGCTCTCTTCCACGTGATCTGTTATCCATGACAACAGTCCCGCATGGCTCTTTAGCTCAATGGTCTATTCCAGGCTTGCACACATAATGGAGGCAGGGCTCCTAGAAAGAGCAGGAGTGAACAGGGCCTCTTGAGTTCTTGTCTCAGAACTCACATACCATAACTTCTGCTGCATTCTATTGGCCAAAATAAGTCATAAGATTATATTCCATTGTGTATATATGCCACATTTTCATTATTCATTCATCCATTGTTGGACACTTAGATTGATTCCATTATTTTGTCTATTATAAATAGTGCTGCAATAAACATGGGGGTGTAGGTATATCTTTGATACGCTGATATACTCTTCTTACCTAGTAAGACATAGTAATGGGATTGTTGGGTTGTATATTAGTTTTGTTTTTAGTTCTTTGAGAAACTTCTATACTGTTTTCCATAATAGCCGTACTAATTTACATTCCCACCAATAGCGTATAAGAATTCCCCTTTCTCCACATCCTCATCAGCATTTGTTATTTTTTGCCTTTTAAATAATAGCCCTTCTACCTGGGGTGAGATGATACTTCATTGTGGTTTTGATTTGCATTCCCCTGATGACTAATGGTGTTGAGTTTTTCTTCTTTTCATATATTTGTTGGCCATTTTTATGTCTTCTTTTGAGAAATGTCTATTCAGAATTTTAGAGTTTTAGCCCACTTTTTAAGGGGATTATTCATTATCTTGCTGTTGAGTTGTTTGAGCCCCTTGTGTATTCTGGATATTAGTTCCTTATTGAATAAATATTTCGTAGATATGTCCTCCCATTCTATGGGTTGTATCTTCAATCTGTTGATTGTTTCCTTCATTGTGTAGAAGATTTTTAGTTTAACATATTTCCATTTGTCTATTTTTGTTTTTGTTGTCTGTACTTCTGATGTTTTAGCTATAAAATATTTGCCAAGACCAATGTCTTAAAGTGTTTTCCCTATGTTTTCTCCTAGTAATTTTATAGTTCTGGATCTTACATTTAAGTCTTTAATCCATTTTTAGTTAATTTTTCTATATGGTGAGAGACATAGGGGTTGTTTCATTCTTCTGCACATGGCTACCCAGTTTTCCTAGCACCACTTATTTAAGAGGATGTCAGTTCTCCAGTATATGTTCTTGGTGCCTTTGTCAAAAATCAATGGGCTATAAACATGTGGATTTATTTCTGTTTTCTCTATTCTGTTTCATTGGTCTGTGTGTCTGTTTTTAGACCTATACCATGCAGTTTTGGTTACTATAGCACTGTAGTATATTTTGAAGTCAGATAGTGTGATGCATACAGCTTTCTTCTTTTTGCTCAGGATTGCTTTGGCTATTCTGGCCAACTGATTTCATGGGGGTATCATCTATACTTTTCTTTTTGTGTTGTTGTGGTCCTAGTCCGATTTGATTTTCAGGGCAATATTGACCTAACAGAATGAATTAGGAACAATCCCCTCATCTTAAATTTTTTGAAATAATTTGAGAGAAATTGCTGTTAGTTCTTCTCTATAAGTTTGGTAGAATTCACCAGTAAGCCATTTGGTCCAGGCCCTTTCTTTGTTGGGAGACTTTATTACTGACTTAATCTTGTTATGTGTTATTGGTCTGTTCTAGTTTTCTACTTTTCCTAGTTCAGTTTTAGTAGGCTGTATGTGTCCAGGAATTTATGCAGTTCTGTGTTTTCCAATTTGTTAGCATATATTCATAATAGTCTCTAATGATTCTTTTTTTTTTTTTTTTGAGACGGAGTCTCGCTCTGCTGCCCAGGCTGGAGTGCAGTGGCTGGATCTCAGCTCACTGCAAGCTCCGCCTCCCGGGTTCATGCCATTCTCCTGCCTCAGCCTCTCTTTGGTATCCATTGTATTCTTTTTCATTTCTGATTTTATTTATTTGGGTCTTTTCTGTTTTTTCTTGGTTATCCTAGCTAGTGGTTTATCATTGTTCTTTTCAAAAAACCAAGTTTTTTTTCATTTGTCCTTTGTATTTCTTTTGTTTAGTCTCTATTTTGTTTAGCTTTACTCTGATCTTTATTATTTATTTCCTTCTACTAACTTAGAGTTTGTTTTTTTCTTGCTTTTCTAGGTCTTCCAGTTCTTTGATCTGATCTTTATTATTTATTTCCTTAAACTAACTTTGGGTTTGGTTTTTTCTTGTTTTTCTAGTTCTTTCAGATATATATCTAGGCTGTTTATTTGAAACATTTCTACTTTTTTGATGTCAATATTTGTTGCTACAAACATCTGTCTTAGCACTGTTTTTACTATATCCCAAAGGTTTTGGTAATTGTGTTTCCATTTTCGTTTGTTTCAAAAAATTCTTTAATTTTCTTCTTGATTGCTTCATTGACCCAGTGGTCATTGTGGAATGTGTTGCTTAATTTTCATACATTTGTACAGTTTCCAAAGTTCCGCTTTATTGATCTCTAGTTTTATTCCATTGTGGTCTGAGAAGATGCTTGATATGATTTCTACGATTTTGAGTTTTAAAAATTTGTTGTACAAGTTTTATTGCCTAACATGTGATTTATTCTGAAGAATGTTCTATGTGCTGATGAGAAGAGTGTGTATTCTGCAGCTGATAGAGAAAATGCTATTTAAATGTCTGTTAGTTCCATTTGATCCATCAGGTAGATTATGCCTGATGTTTCTTTTTAAGTTTGGTTTTCTCTCTCTTTAGCTCTAATAACATTTGCTTTATAGTTCTGGGTACTCTAGTTGACTGCATATTTATTTACAGTGGTTATATCTTCTTGCTGAATTGATACCTTTATCACTACATAATGATCTTGTCTCTTTTTACTTTTTATTTTTTATTTAGAAATTATGCCATCTGATATAAGTGTAGCTGCTCCTGCATGCTTTGAGTTTCCATTTAAATGAAATTTTTTTTTTCATCTTTTTACTTTCTGTCTATGTGTCTACAGGTGAAGTGAGTTCTTGCAGGCAGCATATAGTTGGGTCTTTTTTGTTGTTGTTGTTGTTTTCTATTAAGCCAGTTTATAACTCCTAATTCAGGAATTTAAACTGTTTACATTCAAGTTTGTTATTGGTAGGTGAGGACTTACTCTTGACATTTTGTTGTTTTCTGATTGTTTTATATCCTTTGTTCCTTTCTTCCTCTTTTATTATTTATTTTTATGATTTGGAGTTTTTGTAGTGAAACATTTAATTCCTTTCTCTTTCTGATTTTTGTATCTGCTTTACAAGTGAATTTTATGTTTTCATGATGGTAGATATTGTCCTTTTGCTCCCATGTGGAGGACTTAGTTAGCATTTCTTGTAGGGCTAGTCTAGCAGTTTTTGCTTGTCTGGGAAAGACTTTATATCCTCTTCATTTTTGAAGGATGGCTTTGTTGGGAATGGTATGTTTTAGCTGACGGGTTTTTTGGTTGTTTGTTTGTTTAGCATTTTGAACATATCATCCTATTCTCTCCTGGTCTGTAAGGGTTCTGTCAAGAACTCCTGTTAGTCTGATGGGAATTCCCTTATTCATGGCTTGATACTTTTCTCTTTCCGTTTTTGGAATTCTCTCTTTGTCTTTGACTTTTGACACTTTAAGTATAATGTGCCCTAAAGAAGACCTTTTGGGGTTGACTTTATTTGGAAAGGTTTTAGCTTTCTGTGTCTGGATGGCTATATTGCTTGCAATATTTGAGAAGTTTTAAAATACTGTTTCATTATGAAAGTTTTCCATGTCTTTGCTCATCTTTTATCTTCCTGGAACACCAATAATTAGAATATTTGGTCACCTTTTTGTGCCCTATATGTCATATAGGTTTCATTCTTTTTTTTTTTTTTTCTTTTCTATTCTATTTCTTTGTTTTTCTTTTTTGCTTGACTAGGTTGTTTCAAAAGACCTGTCTTCAAGTTCAGAAATTTTTTCTTCTGCTTTATCTACTCTATTCTTGAAGCTCTTGATGGTATTTTTATTTCATTAATTGAATTCCTCAGGTGCAGGATTTCTATTTGGTCCCTTTGTATGGTATATCATTCTTGGTTGAGTTTCTTATTCAGATTGTAAATTGTTTTCTTGATTTCTTTGTATTATTTATCTATGCTCTTTTATATCTTTCTGAGTTCCCTTAATATTATTATTTTGAATACTTCTTTGGGTATTTCATATATTTCCTTTTTAAATAATCTATTATCAGATAATTATTGTGATTCTTTGAAGGTGTCATTATTATTTTTTTCTTTTTCATGTTCCTTGTGTCTTTACATTGATATCTGTCATCTGGTATAACAGTCACTTCTTCCAAATTTATGAGTTGGCTTTCATAGGGATGAACATTTTTCTATAGATGGATCTAAAGTGTTGAATAGGTGGGGCGCTTTGGCTTTAATTCTGGGTACGCACTATAGTGTAGTCTCATCATGATTTCTTTGGCTGTAATTAGCATCAGTGGTGTCTGTGAGTTTCCCAGTGACAGACTGCAATTGTTAGTGGAGTCTGTTGTGAGGCTTTGCTGCCTGTGTGAGGACACCAGGCAAGCTGGTACTCAGGCACCAGTGGTACCAGTGGTAGACAGATGGGCCTGTCCTCAGGCCCCCCGATAGTATGTGGATGGTGCTTGTGATGGGTGAGGTAAATTGATTTCTAAGTCCTCACACAATGTACACAGGTTCCTGCAGCAGGTAAGATGAGCCTGTCCTTGGGTCCCTAAATGGTACATGTGGATACTGGTGGTGGCAGGCAGGTTGAGCCAATCCCTTGGCCCCAGGTGACATGTAAAATTTTTAAAAATATTTAATCCAGTCTTACACACTGGGCCTTTATTTGGAGTACTTAGGCAATTTATATTTAATGTGATCATTGATATAATGGGGTCAAAATCTGACATGTTGGTGTTTGTTTACTAATTGTCTTATCTTTTCTTTGTTTTTTTTTCTCATCTGTATTTTTTAATGAATCTAATTTATCTCCACTATGGGCTTACTAGCTAATTCTCTTTGTTTTATATTTTCAGAGTTTGCCCTTAAATTTACATTTGCATCTTTAACTTTTTATAATCCTACACCAAATAACATTATACCATTTCTGGCATTATATTATTTTCATATAACAGTATAGTTCCATTTACCTTTCTATATTTTGTGTCATTGTTGTCCTATATTTTACTTCTATATTTTATATATTTTTAAACATTATATATCTTTATATGTAATATTAGGTTGGTGCAAAAGTAATTGCGGTTTTGGCCATTAAAAATAATAGGCAAAACTGCAGTTACTTTTGCACCAAACTAACATAAATATGTATTCATATTACATACAAAGATAAATATGTAAATATAAATATAAATATGTAAATTTATATAGATGTAAATATATTACATATAAATATAAACTGGCACAAGACAGGGATGCCCTCTCTCACCACTCTTATTCAGCATAGTGTTGGAAGTTATGGCCAGGGCAATCTGGCAAGAGAAAGAAATAAAGGGTATTCAGTTAGGAAAAGAAGAAGTCAAATTGTCCCTGTTTGCAGATGACATGATTGTATATTTAGAAAACCCCATCGTCTCATCCCAAAATCTCCTTAAGCTGATAAGCAACTTCAGCAAAGTCTCAGGATACAAAATCAATGTGCAAAAATCACAAGCATTCTTATACACCAATACCAGACAGAGAGCCAAATCATGAATGAGCTTCCATTCACAATTGCTTCAAAGAGAATAAAATACCTAGGAATCCAACTTACAAGGGATGTGAAGGACCTCTTCAAGGAGAACTACAAACCACTGCTCAATGAAATAAAAGAGGACACAAACAAATGGAAGAGTGTTCCATGCTCATGGATAGGAAGAATCAATATCGTGAAAATGACCATACTGCCCAAGGTAATTTATAGATTCAATGCCATCCCCATTAAGCTACCAATGACTTTCTTCACAGAATTGGAAAAAACTGCTTTAAAGTTCATATGGAACCAAAAAAAGAGCCTGCATTGCCAAGACAATCCTAAGTCAAAAAAACAAAGCTGGAGGCATCACGCTACCTGACTTCAAACTATACCACAAGGCTACAGTAACCAAAACAGCATGGTACTGGTACCAAAACAGAGATATAGACCAATGGAACAAAACAGAGCCTTCAGAAATAATACCACACATCTAGAACCATCTGATCTTTGACAAACCTGACAAAAACGAAATGGGGAAAGGATTCCCTATTTAATAAATGGTGCTGGGAAAACTGGCTAGTCATAAGTAGAAAGCTGAAACTGGATCCTTTCCTTACTCCTTATACAAAAATTAATTCAAGATGGATTAGAGACTTAAATGTTAGACATAAAACCATAAAAACCCTAGAAGAAAACCTAGGCAATACTGTTCAGGACATAGGCATGGGCAAAGACTTCATGTCTAAAACACCAAAAGCAATGGCAACAAAAGCCAAAATTGACAAAATGGAATCTAATTAAACTAAAGAGCTTCTGCACAGCAAAAGAAACTACCATCAGAGTGAACAGGCAACCTACAGAATGGGAGAAAATTTTTGCAATCTACTCATCTGACAAAGGGCTAATATCCAGAACCTACAAAGAACTCAAACAAATTTACAAGAAAAAAACAAACAACCCCATCAAAAAGTGGGCGAAGGATATGAACAGATGCTTCTCAAAAGAAGACATTTGTGCAGCCAACAGACACATGAAAAAATGCTCATCATCACTGGCCAACAGAGAAATGCAAATCAAAACCACAATGAGATACCATCTCACACCAGTTAGAATGGTGATCATTAAAAAGTCAGGAAACAACAGGTGCTGGAGAGGATGTAGAGAAATAGGAACACTTTTACACTGTTGGGGGGACTGTAAACTAGTTCAACCATTGTGGAAGACAGTGTGGCGATTCCTCAAGGATCTAGAACTAGAAATACCATTTGACCCAGCCATCCCATTACTGGGTATATACCCAAAGGATTATAAATCATGCTGCTATAAAGACACATGCACACGTATGTTTATTGAGGCACTATTCACAATAGCAAAGACTTGGAACCAACCCAAATGTCCATCAATGACAGACTGGATTAAGAAAATGTGGCACATATGCACCATGGAATACTATGCAGCCATAAAAAAGGATGAGTTCATGCCCTTTGTAGGGACATGGATGCAGCTGGAAACCATCGTTCTCAGCAAACTATTGCAGGAACAGAAAACCAAACACCGTATGTTCTCACTCATAGGTGGGAATTGAACAATGAGATCACTTGGACACAGGAAGGGGAACATCACACACCAGGGCCTGTTGTGGGGTTGGGGGAGGGGAGAGGGATAGCATTAGGAGATATACCTAATGTAAATGATGAGTTAATGGGTGCAGCACACCAACATGGCACATGTATACATATGTAACAAACCTGCACGTTGTGCGTATGTACCCTAGAACTTAAAGTATAATAAAAAAATAAAAAATAATAATAGGTGAAACTGCAATTACTTCTGTGCCAACCTAACATAAATATGTATTCATATTACATATAAAGATAAATATGTAAATATAAAGATAAATATGTAAATTTATATAAATGTAAATATATTACATCTAAACATAAGTATATATTTGTTACATATATTACATATAAATATGTAATATCTTTACATATTTTTATAAACATCACATATTATATATCTTTATAAACGTTACAATACTTTGTTATTATTTTTGCTTTAAACAGTTTATTATCTTTCACATAGACTAGAATAAGAAAAAGTTTTGTATTTGCCAAGTAAATATATAGCATTTTCATCAAATGTCATTCTTTTCTGCAAGGTCAAGTTTTCATCTACTACCATTTTCTTCTATCATTACCCTTAAATATTTCTCTTTTTTGGGGGGGGGGACAGAGTCTCACTCAGTTGGCCAGGCTGGAGTGCAGTGGCGCGATCTTGACTCACTGCAACCTCTGCCTCCCAGGCTCAAGTTATTCTCTTGCCTCAACCTCCTGAGTAGCTGGGATTATAGGTGCCTGCCACCACACTTGGATAATTTTTGTATTTTTAGTAGAGAGAGAGTTTCACCATGTTGGCCAGGCTGGTCTTGAACTCCTGACCTCAGGTGATCGGCCTGCCTCGGCCTCCCAAAGTGCTGGGATTATAGGCTTGGACCACTGTACCCAACCTTAAATATTTCTTATACTACAGACTGCGGGCAAAGAATTTTCTTAGCTTTCATTTATCTGTAAAAGTGTCTCTTTTATTCTATTTTAAGGGATTCTTTTTTGTTGTTGAATATATAATTCCTAGTTGGCAAGGGTTTTTGTTGTTTGTTTGTTTCCTGAAGTACTTGAAAGTTATTTCTTGTCTTCTGGCCTGGAAAATATCTGGTAAAATATCTGTAGTAATTCTTAATGTTTCCCCTATATAAATAATGTATCTTTTCCCCCATCTGCCTTCTTATGATATTCTCTTTATCGTTGTTTTAAAACATTTGATTATCATACGTCTTTGGTTTTCCTTGTGTTTATCTTTATTGGTGTTTTCTGAGGTTCTTGAGCTTGTCACCCTATACTTTTTTTTTTTTTTTTTTTTTTAAATTGAGATGGAGTCTTGCTCTGTTGCCCAGGCTGGAATGCAATGGCGCAAGCGTGGCTCACTACAACCTCCGCCTCCTGGGTTCAAGCGATTCTCTTGCTTCAGCTTCCCAAGTAGCTGGGATTACAGGCGTCTGCCACCATGCCTGGCTAATTTTATATTTTTGTATTTTTAGTAGAGATGGGGTGAAACCATGTTGGCCAGGCTGGTCTCAAACTCCTGACCTCAAGTGATCTGCCTGCCTCAGCCTCCCAAAGTGCTGAGATTACTGGTGTGAGCCACTGTGCCTGGCCCATATTGACTGATTTTTCTTCTGATTATGAGTCACATTTTTCTGCTTGTTGGCATGCCTACTAATATTTGATTAGATTCAGAACATTATGACATTGTGACTTTTATCTGGTTAAACCCTTGGATTCTGTTGTCTTCTTTTATGGATTGTTAAGCTTTGTAGAATGGCAGGCAGTTAAGAAAATGACAGATCAGTTTAATATATTCAAGTCTTTTTTTAACAGCTCCACTAGCATGGATGTAGGGCAAGTTTAGCCATATCACTAAGGTATGACTCTCCTGGGGTCTCTATTTCAAGTAATGAGCAATGACTGTCCATTCTGACTGACAGGCATTTGAATGAGCCCCAGTCTTAGTCAGCTTTTAGCATCAATCATCTTACAATTCCTTGTCATTTTTTTGTTCAGCTGTGCAGAGTTTTTCTCTACACTTGCACAGCTCATTATTCAGCAAAGCCTAATGAAACCCCTATGAAGATATCTGGAGTTCTTTTTCTCCATAGCTCCCCTTTTTATGGAACTCTACCAATACCTCTGAGCAGCCTTAGCCCCTCTGAACTCCAGTCTCTGTCTTCTCAAAGCACTGAGATCATCATGCTCTTCTCTGCATTCTCCCTTTTTGAATTTCAGTCCAGAAAGTGCCCGCAAGGATAAGATTCAGACAATGAAAGGGCCCATTTTGTTTGTATGCCTTTTCACAGGAATCACAGTCCTTCAGTGCTTGTTTTTTTGTGTCTAAAATAGTTGCTTTATATATTTGCTTCAGTTTTGTAGTGTAGAGAGCAATTCCAGTGACATTTACTCCACTGTGACCAGAGTTAGATGCTATTTTGAGCCATAAGTTTCACCTAATAAACTTTCTACACTAAAATCTCCTGGAATATGATAATATAATATATATATCATATATAATAATATATATGATTTATATTATTTATATTATTTATATTATTTATATATTATATATTATTTATATTAATACTTCTTATATGTATAATACACACACACACGTGTGCACAGGCACACACACACGCATGCAAACACACATATTACCTGTACTCTAAGGCATAAACCTGAGCCCCAACCTTAATCTGGTAATATTTCCCCATTCTAAAGAAGATATCTTGGTATCTTGGTCCCTATGGACAAACAAAGCAAGTGACACTTGTGGTACCAATTTCAGATTAATGGCCTACTGAAGCATGAAGGCTAGAAAAAATGATAGCCAGTTAGAAGTATTAATCATTTCTTGACAACTTGCCCTAATAGCACCATTTTTATAGTTCTGTGGTAAATTCTGTTTTCAGACCAAAATCATTCAGTTATATATCATCTATGTTTGTAACAGCTCTCCCAGTTTTTGTACAAAATACAGAATCAAGAAGGTGCTCGGGAGAGAGGAGGCGGCTGGGCAATGCATTTTCATTGAATCAGGTGCTTCCACGTTAGCTTTGATTTTTAGTTAAATACAAACATGATGATATTAAAAACATGACCAAAGAGCATTGCCTCTGAAGTCAGACATTCAAAAAAAGCACATGCAAAGTAGGAGATGAGCTCTCTTTCTCAATGATAAATATGTCTCAGTGCTATGAAATAAAAATACAAATTGGATTTTTGCCCTGTACTCTTGTGCGATCTATTTGATATGTTTCTTGATAGCCCATGTTTATTTTGAACACTGTTATAATGGGTAAAAATCAGAGGGCTCACTGTCCATTAGTGGAAATCGTAAATATGCATTTGGAATCACAAATGATAACTGCAGCAAACAGCTTTAATTAAACAGATATGTAAAAAGATATGTGCCAAGCCTTTTAAAGATCTCGTTAGCCCTTGACCCTCTTTAACCTACTCTCAACACAAAAGTCTGAGCTCCCCTGCTCAAATCTAAGTCAATGCCACTCTTGCACTCAAAGCCTTCCAATTCCTTCCCATCCCACTCAGAGCAAAAGCCAAATCTTTCTTGAAATCTACAACGTCCGATGTTAGGGGCTGGCAAACAAACAGCCCGTGCTCAAAATCTAGCCCATTCCTTTTTTTTTTGTACAGCTGGTAATCTAAGAAATGTTTTTCTTAGTCTGTGTGTGGTGGCTCATGCCTATAATCCCAGCATTTGGGAGGCCAAGACAAGTAGGAGGATCGCTTGATCCCAGGAGTTCAAGACCAGCCTGGGCAACAAAGCAAGACCCTGTCTCAATAAAAATATATAAAAAATAAATAGATAAAAAAGAAATGTATTCTTAATATATATTTTAAATGGTTGAAAAAACTCAAAAGAAGAATAATACTTGTGGCATATGAAAATGATATGAAATTTAAATTCCCATAAAGTTTTATTGAAAAACAGCCAGGCTCATTCATTTATGCATTTTCTGTGGCTGCTTGTGTGCTACAGTGGCAGAGGTGAGTCATTGTAATAAAGACTGCATAATCCAGAAAACCAAAACTCTTTACTATCTGATCCATTATAGAAATAAATGTGCCAACTGCTGTCCTCTGTCTGCCATGGTCCCTGCAACCAAATGCTTCCACCGCACCCTCCTCATTGCTGTTCTTTGAACCTGATGCGGTTCTCTCTGCTCAGAGCCTTTGCTTTACTTCTCCCTTGGCTTAAATTTTGCTTTTTGTTTTCATTATTTTTTGCAGATGTCTGAATGGTTTTCTTTTTCATTTGCTTCATGTCTTTATCCAGATCTTTCCTTCTCACTAAGACCTTCTGAGCCATTCTGTTTAAAAGTGCCAACCTCCTCCTTCCCACCTCTTTCCCTCTCTGTGGTTAATTTGTCTCCAAAACTTCTCTTTCTCTCACATTCTCAAATTTTAACTTAATTGTTTTGCTTATTGTTCATCTTCACAATCTAGAATGTAAGTTCTGTGAGGTCAGGAATTTTTCATGGCTTCCTTTTTTTTTTTCACTTTTTATTTTTTTTACTGCTAACTTAGAACTAAGCCAGTTTCTGGTCTACAATAGATGCTCAATAAATATTTATTGTATCAGTGTCTGAATATATATTAAAAACATGTGCATATTTTGTGATGGTGTCATCTATTTACTATATATAGAGAGAGATCTTTGGGTAGAGAGTTTTTTTATAGAAGACAAAGTCTCTGGTATTAAATTTGTCTTCACAGTGGTTTTTCTAGATTCTTCCTTTTGAGTGTTTTCCAATTCTGCTTACAGGATGAGTACAACTTTCAGTCTCCTATGGGTAAAGCCATTTCTGTCTGAGGCCGGATTAAACCAGCTGTAGGCAGAGTTTACTGACAGAAGCACCTGAAATTTCTCTCAATTCTGTTCGCTGAATTGGCCTTGAATGAGACTCCTCTTTCTCTTGCCTCATAATCCTGAGTTCAGTTCCTTAAATCCTGTTCACTCCTGTAGCAATAATTGTAACAACTCACTTTGATTGAATGCTTTCTCTTGCCAGGTTTCTTGAATGCTTTCTCTACACAGTCACAGATTTATTTACTCCTGAGGGAAGCAGTTGAGTACAAGCAGGTTTTTTTTTTTTTTTTTGGGAAGAGATCTCAGGTTACGCTACCTGAAAGTGGAGAAGTGAGACCCGCAAGGCAGGAAAGCGTATAAAGTGTGCAACGAAGGGCAAGTGACCACTGCAGGCCACCAGGGCTGAATCTGCTGGAACCCTCTGGGTGACAATCAGAGCAAAAGCCGTGTTTGTCTCCCAAGAGATGAGGAAACAGGGGTATTGTTTGAGAATTATTCCTGGGAAATGACTTTCCAGTCTTGATCCTTCTGATCAGCCTAATGATCAGCTAAGCACGTGTACTGGTCAGAGACCTCTATCAGGCAGGGAGAAGAAAATCAGCTGTAGCTGTGTACTGTGGATAATCACCTTCAGTTTCTGTGCAGTGGCCCAGGTGATATGGTAGGGCTTTGGCAACATCTGCCCAGGCACTTTCCATCATTATTTTCCTTAATTTTCCCAATGACTATATGAGATCAGTCATTACTGCCCCCATTTTCAGACACCCAAACTGAGATTCCGAGAAATGTAAGCTGTACAAAAGCGAAAGAGCCACAGCTCCATTTTGAGGCTGTCTGATTCCTAATCCTGTGCTTGTGACCACTGGGCATCCCAATTCTTCCAAAGCCACCTTGCAAAGTGGTCCCCTCTTTAACCATAAAATCCTGCTAATTACTTTTTTGGATCCACTGTCAGCACAGTCATACAAATGTATACTTTCTGTGTTTCAGCCTTTCCGTGATCCACCAAAGAGCTCCAGAATCCACCCCTACAACAAGTAACATCTGAGGACCTTTCTTCTTCCATTTCCTCCTCCAAATGTCTTTTTTTTTTTTTCTTCTAGTTTCTGCAAGCCTTTTCTCCTCATTTGCTCTAGGTCTTTATTCAGATATTGTCTTCTCATGAAGGCTTCCCAAGCCTTCCTATTTAAAAGCCACGCCCTCCTTCCCCACCCTTTTCGCCTATACCTTAGGTCAGAGGTGACTTGGAATGAAAGCATGGGCTTTGGAATTAGATTGATCTAGGGTTGAATGGTGCAGCCAGAGTGTTCTTTTAAAAATGCAAATCTGATCATGCCATCCTCTTGTCCCTCTTCTCCTTTGAAGCACTTACATTATTTACTGTTGCTCCTAGAACAAAGACCAAATTTCTTAACACAACCTCAGGGCCCTGCATGTGCTACCTGCCTCAGTAATGTGTAACTACACCCCTTGCTGCTAACCCCCTGACTAACAAAGTAAGTATTATTTCTGTAGTTGTTTTGAGTCCTTCAAATGCTGTATGCTCCCTTCTACCACAGGGCCTTTGCACATACTCTTCTGTCTGTCTGAAATACCCTGGTCCTTTCTGACGTTTCAATGATCATCTCAACCATCGCTTCCTGAAGGAAGTCTTCTCTGATATCACTATATCCTCCACTCCTGTTCTGGGTCAGGTTTGATTTTTTACAGAATGCACTCCTTTTATTCCTAACATTTCTTTCACTTCAATGCCACACTTTTATATTTATTTATTTATTTTTTGAGACAGAATCTTTCTCTGTTGCCCAGGCTGGAGTGCAGTGGCATGATCTTGGCTCACTGCAACCTCCGCTCCCCAGGTTCAAGTGATTTGCCTGCCTCAGCCTCCTGAGTAGCTGGGACTACAGGTGCGTTCCACCACGCCCAGCTAATTTTTGTGTTTTTAGTAGAGATGGGGTTTCGCCATGTTGACCAGGCTGGTCTCAATCTCTTGACCTCGTGATCCACCTGCTTTGGCCTCCCAAAGTGCTGAGATTATATAGGCTTAAGTCACCGCACCCGGCCAGTGCCACACTTTTATTAATGCGATTATGTGACTGTTACATCTCTTCTTCTTCAATGACAAGCTATCATCATCACCACTATCATCATTATCATTTCTACCTCTTCTTCCTAGCAGATGCCTGGCCTGACACCCATTTCTCAGTCTCTCAATAGTACCAACAGTGCCCTAACCATCACCACATCTGAACATTTTTTACCGTTGTTGAAGTCAGCTCAAGGATGTTCATACCCGACCCACCCAAGATGTGTAGAAAAGTTTCTGTTTTGTTTTGCAGTGAGATATTTCCTCCCTTAGCAGAGCTGAGCTGACTTGTTTGATCATGGCTTCAGCAGCACCCATCAATAATTAAGAGAAATATCTCACACGCTTGCATCTTTAGATTTTCTTTTTAATGCCGAGAGCGGGAAACTCCTTAAAACAGTCAAATAAATGTTACTTCTCCTTCAAAGCTGAATTTCAAAAGGACTTTGCATGAGCATCTCTACAAGAGCTCCAGGAAGAAGAATGTGCTTGGGGAGGTGTGGTGATTGGATCCACCTCCCCATATTGTGTATAATACATGTAACTTCTTACAGAACAAAATATCAGTTGAAAAAGAAATGCAGTTTTCCTCATGGAACACGAGACACTGTTACAGGGTGGGTAATTTTTTTCATCAAGGCTTTCCATGACTTTATTACACTAACAGCTGTATTCATCAAGATAAGCTATGTTAGGCTTCAGTGACAAATACTATACATCCCCCCCAAACACATCCCAAATCTCAGTGACTGAACACAATAAAAGTATATGTGTTACTCATGTTATGATCAAATGTCAGTCAGGCAGCCCTTTTGCATCTGGATCATGGGGTCTCCAAGCTTCCTGACACAGAGAAAGAGAGGCAGGGAGGAAGCACGCTGGCTCTGAGCTACATTGGTCTGAAAGCTGTCCACATTGCTTCTACTTTTGCCTTAACCTAAGTCGAAGGATCATGTCTCAGGTTTTAACAGGATCCCATACCCTGCTGTGGAGGACAAGGACCGGAGGTGGGAGACTAGCAAGAAGCTACTGCAATCATTTAGGCAGAGACGGTGGTGGCAGAAGCCTTGATCTGCAGCATTGTTCCAGAGTTTTTCTTGATTATCCTTGATCCTTGATTGTTCCAGATGTCCTTGTTTTCTCTTCCTCCCACTCAACAACCGACATGTCACTTAGGCTGTGTATTTATTCTTACTAAGTGCCTAGTTTGACCATCTCCTGAAGAGGTTTTTACTCTGTACCTGCAGCATGGACTGTAAGTCCATCTCTTATGTTGAATTGCAGTGTCATAGATACTCTTTGTTATGAATGTGCGCTGTGCATATACTCAACGGAATGCGTTACATTTAACACATAAGCCAACTATAATTTGCAGAATCGTGTGTTTACGTATCACGTCTGAAGTCAAGCTGTTATCATCTTTTTTTTATAGCTCAAAATAATCTGATATGAAATCAGCCCTCCCATATGTTCCTGGTAATAAGACTTTCTTGAAATAGTACAACAATTTGGCCTTGATCATTAAGAACTCCTGCTGGGTGCTGAGACTAAGAAATGCTTCTTGTTGATCTGTACAAGTCTTGCTCCCAAAGCAGAAAGCATTGCCTTTTAGCTGCACACCCCATTGACTGTCCAGCTTTTGTCTGTGTTGAGAGCCAAATCCATAGTTACAACAAGTGATTAAATATACCCTGGAGATGCCAGTCGTGGGTCAGTTCTTTAAAGAGGGCACATCAGGGGAGGCAGCTACAAAATAATACAGAGCAGCATCAGCCTGAGCAGAAGGAGACCAGGATTCTCGTTCTTGCTGTGCTGCTAAATGACCCTGTAACTTACCCCTTTTGCTTCTTTATTTCCTCGTCTGTAGTATAAGGAGATTAATTTGGAAAATTTGAAAACCTCTTTCACCACTAAAATTCTGTTATTATATACTCTTTACAAAACATATTGGGAGGTTAGCTAATTCTTCTGAATGTATCCTAAAATCAATACATAAAGTGACTTCCGATGGAATATTAGGCATCCACTAAAAGAGGTATTTTTAGAGAATGATTAATTAATTATATGAATTATAATGTAAGAAAGAATTTCAACATGTTTTTAAAAACAAAAATATACGTGGATAGGAAAAAAGTGACAAAAAATTAATGGTGCTTATTTTATTCCAATTTTTTTCTACATTTTTCAAACTTTGTAAAATCTGTCAAAAATCCTTTGATTCCTTCTCATTGCTCTCAGATTTTAATCTTGGTCAAATGTTCAAACCTTGATCTTGCCTAATGAATCACAACTCATGCAGACCCCAGGCCTTCCCAAACTTTTTGTAATAAATGTTTGTGAAGTCCTCTTATTTTTCATGAAATGAAATTCATAAATAATACAATGTAACTATATACATAAGATCATCATAATCCTGTAACTGTAATAAGGGAAATTAGAACTAATGTAAGTTATAACATACTATGTATTTTAAAATACGAATACTTAGCTTCTTTAGAAATCCTGTGAAATCTCTTGCTGCTCACACCCATAGATGGGAGCACGGTAGACTTGGCAGCTTCCAGCGCAGGCTGATCCAGGCACGACGGATGGCAATTTAAATACTGCTGTGATCCACATGGTTGTCGGTGATAGAATTGTGCTAAAGAGGAAAAGTTGATAAAGTTCCAAAGAGATAGAGTCTACGTTTCTTTTGAGTTACACAGTAGTTTCATATTTGAGAAAGTAATCGAGTATTAGAATCCTCAAAGATACGTTATCTTCCTATGTCAATGGACTTAGGTTCTAATCTCAACTAATCGTAAACAGGTTTGTCATCTGTGAATGGCATTTGAATGTTAGGCCAAAGGGGAGACAATTCTTTTTTGGGCAAGACTGTTTTATGCATTGCAAGACACTTGCATCTCAATTGCACCTTCTTGTCTCCACTAAATGCTTATAGAACCCTCATTACTAGGATAAGGAAGAAATGCCCCATGTATTTCCGTAACTCTTCTTTGAGGAAGCAAAGAAAAGTCTTCTTGACAAACACCTGTCGAGAAGCTCTGTTCCTGTTCCGTTCTGCCTTTGAGAAGCTCTGTTCCGGTTCCGTTCTGCCTTTGAGAAGCTCTGTTCCGGTTCCGTTCTGCCTTTGAGAAGCTCTGTTCCGGTTCCGTTCTGCCTTTGAGAAGCTCTGTTCCGGTTCCGTTCTGCCTTTGAGAAGCTCTGTTCCCGTTCCGTTCTGCCTTTGAGAAGCTCTGTTCCGGTTCCGTTCTGCCTTTGAGAAGCTGTGTTCCGGTTGCGTTCTGCCTTTGCAGCCTCGACTTTTGACCTTGATCATGAATCCTCTAAATCCACTTATTTCCTGAGTACAGTATGCCATCTCAGCCTCTGTACTGTCGCACATGTGGGTTTGTCTATCTGGGACGTCCTACCTCCTTAGCTTCCTGCCACAATGTCATCATACTCCATTAAGATGCCTTTGACACCCAAGACACGCTATTATTTTATATGCTTCTGGGAGAGAAAGAAAAAAAATCCTGCCAAGAAACATAGAGTATGTTACTGAATGTAAGATGTACCCCAATTTCTGAGATATAAATTCTGAAAAACAACAGGCATTTAGAATTAGTAAAATCTGATTTTTACCCTTTAAAGTCAGGCTGCCTTAGAGAAGTTGTATACCTCTGTTTATAACAATCCTTACTCAGCGCCAGTGACCTAGTTAAATACTGGCTCCACCGCTTGGAGCAGTGGTGCTTCACTTTTCTTAGCTCTTAAAATGGGAATAGTGATTCGGTTTCTGGAGAATTCTACAAGTTGATTCATGTGCAACATCAAGCTCATGTCTGACGCATAGTTAATCCCTCAGTGATGATTATTGGTTATGGTTTGTAATGATGGGAAATTGCAATGTCATCTCCATTGTGAATCTATTTTGGATTCTCTCAATCAGAAGTACCCCCTGCTTTCTGTGAGTGGCCCCAATAGTCATATTCAGCCCCTCAATTTTTTGGTTGCCTTACATGGCTTTGAGGCTTTGAGACCAAGGGAAGCATCAACCATTTCAGAAACTTAATGTCTGAAAAAGAGGCCGGTGCACAGCAGGTCTTCAGTCAGCATTTAAACACATCATAAAGCTGGGAGAAAATCTAGACCTCAGGTTTTCAAACTCCCCACCCTCCTTTTTCTTAACAGCAGAATACTCTTCAGAAGACATATTTGGCAAAAACCTGTTGAGTGGAAACATTAAAGAGGAACTGTTTTGGTTGAAGGTCTTGGGAACCTCAACACCCACTCTAAGGGACCCTGTGGAGTCTCCTAAAAACTTACTACTTGGCTGGGCGTGGTGGCTCACGCCTGTAATCCCAGCATTTTGGGAGGCTGAGGAGGGCGGATCAGCTGAGGTCAGGAATTCGAGACCATCCTGACCAACACGGAGAAACCCTGTCTCTATTAAAAATACAAAAATTAGCCAGGCGTGGTGGCACATGTCTGTAATCTCAGCTACTCAGGAGGCTGAGGCAGGAGAATCACTTGAACCCAGGAAGTGGAGGTTCTGCTGAGCCAAGATTGTGCTATTACACTCCAGCCTGGGCAACAAGAGCAAAACTCCATCTCAAAACAAAAATAAAAACAATAACAAAAACCAAAAAATAAACAAAAAAACCTTAGTAATTAGTAGTTTTACTAAGGAGACTCAACAGGGTCCTGTAGAGATCTTCAGGAACATTTTGGGGGTGGAGATGGCATCTGGGTATGCGCGCACACGTGCACACGCACACACATACACACGGCCCTAAAAGGAGAAATAACTTGCTTAACTCTAGAAATCGTGGGTCTCATTTACTCAGCACTGATTCTGTTCCAGGCATTGTGCAAACACTTCCCAGGCATTATCTGTTTTAATCCTTTGGAAATCCTATGAGGTAGGCATAGCAGATTCCCAAATCACGAAGGAAACAACTGCCAATTAGCTCATACAGCTGATGGGGCAGCGTCGGGCTATTATCCCAGGGTCTATGATTCTGAAGGCCCAAATCTCAACCAATGTTACATCTTTGTTTCATTAAATCAGTGTCGGAACCAAGTCTATTACCAGCTGGCAAGTCTCAAGTTTGTGTGTCTTCTCCGTCACATCCCTACTAAGAAGGTTTACTTAATGATCTTTCACATCCTGGGATTTATGTGCATTTGCTCATTTTTCAGCAGCTTCTTGTACTCCACAAAGCAATGTTTGGAGAAAAGGGAGATTTGCTGCCTATAATTTCAGCTCCATATAGCAAGCCCGGTTGGGAAGAGAGAGGGAGAAGAAATAAGATTTTATTAATGCATCATGCCCACCTCCATATTGGGATAAATTTCTGGAAAAAAAAAAAGTGAAATAGCACTCTGGCAAACCAAGCATCTTTACAATAGACATGTGGCTCCCCCAGATAAACAGCCTAGCTCTGATTTCTCTCCGAGGAGCAGTATAATAGTGTAGTTTTACATTCGATGGCTTGAAGTCAGGAAACCCAATGCTGGATTTTATTGGATCTTTGTGAATTCAGTCCCTTTATTTTGTTCTCTCCCGAGTGATGCATAGTCTTAGAAACAGAGAAAAGATGATGGAAATTGTAACTAACAGTTTAGTAAATATGCAAGTCATTTTTCCTTCTTATTTTCTTTGAAAAGATGGCATTGCAAATTTGCCAATTCATTTTTTTTTCCCCAAGGCAGTGAAAGCAGAACTATCTGTTAAGAAATGCATGGAGCTGCGAAAGCCCTGCTGAGCAGTGCCCAACATCTGGAATTCAAACTGCTGGAAATGTAGGGAGTAAGAAAGCTATTCGCCTGCTGTTCACGGCAGATAAAGTAATGCTTATTAAGGCTTAGAGTGATGTCCAGGGAGTCAATTTGACTGTTAGAATGACTATCATGTCATAGAAAGCTTGCCTCATGTTCCTGAAATCTCATAAAGGAGCACCAGATGCTGTCTAAAATGGTGGGAGTGTTTTCCTCTGTATATACTTTCTCAATTAAAGGCACTTGTATTTAAACACACAGCCATTTGATACACAGCAAATGTTTGCTTACCCAGAACTCAACCAAACACAATGTTTAGTCAGTCCATCCATTCAAGTCCATGATGAGCCTGTTATCTTATAATATCTTGAAGTTTCCTTTGAATCATCAATGAAAGATTAAATTCCACTGGGTGTGTTTTCAGTATTTTGCACTTGCATTTGAAGTATTTTGTACATTTTGACAACATGAGTCCAGGATAGCAAACGATATCTCCCAGCATATTTTCAGCCCTGCCATTGCCCCGCTTCTGCTCAGGTGCCACTGCAGCCATTCTTAATTGATCATGGAACTCCTCCCTCCAGATCTCAGTCCTAGCCTTTCACCCAACAACTACTAAAGGTTATGTGAGGCTGATACTAAAATATGGAATAACACTTATTTGCCATTACATTGACAGATAAGTTCTTGTAAAAAGAATATTCAGTTAACAGCTAAATAAACAGGATTCTTTTGATCTTATGAAAAGCTATTGAGTGAAATGCATTTTTATGTGCTATTGATGTCTTAGGTATTATCTTCAGAGTGTATAAAGCTGACCCATAACTAAGCAGACTATTGGTGAACTTAGGCAATGTTAGTAACATATATTAATATTCCATGTATTTTAAAGCATTAATATGTGAGTAAATAAATAACTCAAACTCATACGTAATTATACAAATGATAATTACTTCATACTTTATAGTTCATATCTATAAATTAGCAAGAAACTGTCCCATAATTAACAGCAACAGCCAACACATAGAAAGGATATATTATAGTTACGCAACCCCATGTGTTATTTTTAATAGACTATACAGATTATAAAATACACACAGCTTAAATGTACAATTCAGTGTATACATTTATATAATCCTCAAACCTATCAATTTATAAAGATATAGATTATTTCCATTAGCCCCCAAAACTGTGCCTCTTCCCACTCAATTACTGCTCTCCTACTTGTATTTGACAAGACTAACCGTTATTTGACTTCTACCACCATTGATGAGTTTTGCCTATTCTAGGACTTTCTGTCAGTGGAGTCACACAATTTATACTCTTTAGTGTCTGCCTTTTCTTCACTCACCAAAAGTTTTCTGTTTTATTTTCAGATTGCTTGTAACAGTAGTTTGTTCCTTTTTCACTGCTGATTAGTATTCCATTATATGAATTGGTTTATCTATTTTTCTACTAACGGACATTTGGGTTGTTTTCAGTTTAGCTTTATTACAAATAAATCTTCTCTGTAAACATTGATGTGCAAGACTTTTTGCAAATACCTGTTTTCACTTCTACTGGGTAAATATATAGTAGTAGAATTACCGTCTCATGTGGTAGATGCATACGTAAATTTATGAGAAATTTGCAGACCATTTTCCAAAATAGTTTAATCACTTTCTCTTTCTCAACACCAATATAATAGGTCCAGATGCTTCACATCCTTGCCAATATGTGATGCTGTCCATCTTTTTAGTTTTAGCCACCATAGTGTGTGTGCGGTGGTATCTTACTGTACTTCTGTTATGTGTTTCTCTGATGACTATTGATAACGAGCAACTTTTCACACATTTATTGGCCATTTGTATATTTTTTGTTCAAGATATATTGAAATATTTCCTGATTTTTTAGTTGGAGTGATTGTCCTTTTATTGACTTGTAGGAATATAGCTGGACACTGGATACAAGCCTACTGTTATACATAAGCTTTACAATAAGTTTCAGTCTGGTCCTAAACTATTGATTTTCTTTATAATAGTTTTTAGTGAGCAGAAGTCTTTCATTTTGGTGAAGCCTAACATAATTTTTATATCCCTAGAAATTTTTGTCTACTCCAGGTTGCTTTCATTGTTCTAAGTAAGAAATCTTTGCCTACCACCTGGTTCCAAACAATGTTTTAATTTTTTTTTTCTAGAAGGTTGATAGCTTTAGTTTTCACATTATCTGCTTGTTCCAATCACCATTTATTAAAATTACTTTTCTTTTCTTGATATGTTGCTTTGGCATCTTAACGAAAATTGTGTCTGGAATCTATTTCTGAGTTTCTATTCTGTTTTAATAATCTGTCTATTCTTATGCAAATTCCATACTTAATCTAACTTGAATACGGAAGTGTTGATTTTTTAACTTTATTCTTTTCAAGACTGTTTTGGTTTTCTAATCAGATTGTCAAGTTTTACCAAAAAAATTTTGCTGAGATTTTGACTGGGATTGCATTGAATTCATAGATACATTTTGAAGAAGTTCGTTTTAGCTAGATTGCTTATTTCTATCCATGAATATGGTATGCTTCTCCCTTATTCAGATGGCCTTTAATTTCTCTCAGCATTGTTTGGTATGCAACGCTGAGTATCTGCCATCAAATTTATCCATTGTAATTCTGTTTTTTTTTGTTTTTTTTTTTTTAACTTTCATTTTAGGTTCAGGGGTGTATGTTCAGGTTTGTTATATAGGTAAATTATGTGTTGTGGGGTACTGCTGTAGTAGGAATTATTTTGTCACCCAGGTAATAAGCATAGTATCTAATTGTTGTATGGACCCCACCCCTCTCCTAATATCCAACTTCAAGTATTTTTTTAATGTTATTGTAAATGTTATTGTTGCTCTAAATTTGATTTTCCAATTCTCCTTTGCTATAATAAGGAGATATAATTTTTGTAGATTGGCATAGTATCTTGTGACCTTGCCTAACTTACTTACTAGTTCTAATTATTGTTTTTAAACTCATTAAGATTTTTTACATACATGAAATTGCCATTTGCAAATAAAGATGTATTACTTTCTTTATAAACTTTTAAATAAGTAGGGAGAAAATTTTTCTCCCCACTTATTGCACTGGTCAGGATCTTTAGCACAATGTTGAATCCAAGTGAAAAGAACAGACATCCTTGATTTGTTGCTGATTTGTGAGCTAACATTCAGTTTTTCACCATTAAAAATACTGTTTGCTGTGAGTTTCTTATAGATGCCTTTTAACTGCAAAAACTTCCTTCTATTCCTAGTTTCCTGAGAAATTTTTCATGAATGAGTTTTGAATTTTGTTAAATATGTTTCTGCATCTATTAATATATTTTTTCTTTATTGTATTAATGTGGTAAATTGCATCAATTTTTGAATGTTGAAATGCTGTATTCCTGAAATAAATTCCATTTGGTCATGATGTATTATTCCTTTTTTACATTGCTGAATCTGATTTTGCCATGCTTTATTAAAATGTTCTCCATCTATTTTCACATGGAGTGCTGGCTGAATTTTCATTTTATATAATGTCCTTATGTGGTTTTGTTTTCAAGGATATGCTGGCCTGATAAAATCAGCTGGGGTATGTTCTTTTCTTCTCTGTTTTCTGAAAGTGTTTGTGTTAGATTGGTATTATTTCTTCTTTAAATGTTGTTAAGAATTCACCAGTGAATTCATTTGATCTAGGAGTTTCGGGAAATGTTTTCTTTATCAACTCAATTTCTTAACAGATATAGGCTATTCAGATTTTTCTATTTCTTTTCATGTCCATTTTACTAAATTATGTCATTCAAGTAATTTCGATAATTCATGTAAGTTGTTATATTCATTGGTAAAAGTTGATTATAATATTTTCTTGTTAGCCTTGAGATGTTTGTAGGTTTTATCATAATGTACCCCCTTCAGTCTTAATTTTGTGACTTTCCTCTTTTTTATTAAAACTGTTTTTGTAGTTTGCTCCTTCTTGCTGTTGCTTCCCATTTTCCTTTTCATCGATTTCAATTCTTACATATTAGTTCCTTCTTTCTACTTATTTCCATTCTAATTTGCTCTTTTTATAACTTAGTTGGAAAATTCAATTATAATTTAAAATTTTTGTCTTTTGTAATATTAGATTTACGTCTTTAATTTTTTTCTTAAAGGACTATAGTAGATGTATTCCAAAAATTTTGGTATGCTTTCATTCTGAGTTCAGAATAGCTTCTCATTTTTCTTGTGATTTTTTTTTCTATAACTCATAGGTTATTTTGAAGTTTGTCATTGTATTTATAAATATTTATTTTTTTCAGATACATTTTGTGATTGACCTTTAGTTTAATTCTGTTATGACTAGAGAACATGCTGTATATATTTTCAGTCTTTTCATATGTATTAAGAGTGTTTTATGGCTCCATCTATAGAATATCTTTTTTTGTTTGTTTGTTTTTGTTTTGTTTTTTGGTTTGTTTTTTTTTTTTTGAGACAGAGTCTCACTCTGTCGCCCAGGCTGGAGTGCAGTGACGCAGTCTCGGCTCACAGCAAGCTCCACCTCCTGGGGGTTCACGCCATTCTCCTGTCTCAGCCTCCCCAGCAACTGGGACTACAGGCGCCCGCCACCATGCCTGGCTAATTTTTTTGTATTTTTAGTAGAGATGGGGTTTCACTGTGTTGGCAAGAATGGTCTTGATCTCCTGACCTCGTGATCTGCCCGCCTCGGCCTCCCAAAGTGCTGGGACTACAGGCGTGAGCCACCGCGCCCGGCTGGAATATCTGAATGTTTTATGTGCATTTAAAAGAATGTCTATTCTGCAGTTGTTCATTTGAGTGTCCTGTAATTGGTAGCTAGGTTATGTCACTTGATAGAATTGTTCAAGACTTGCTGATTTTCTGAATATTCCTTTTATCTATTACTGAGAGATGAATATTAAAACCTACAACTCTGTGAATGTATCTATTTCAATTAGTTTTTGCTTTGTATACTTTGAAGCTCTGTTATTAAGTGCATATGTATTATGATTGCTGCATCTTCATTATGAATGGACACATGTCACAAAATATTTCCTTCTTTTTCTCTGGTGTTAATCTTTAACATGAAGTCTACTTTGTCTAATATTATAGTAACTACTTTAGCATTCTTAGGATTAGTGCTTGTACTGTATTTTATTTTTAAACCTTTTCCTTTATCTGGTGTCTTTGTATTTAAAATGTGTCTCTTATAAAGAACATATAGTTGAGTCTTGCTTTTTGAAAATCTAATCTAACAATCTTTGCCTTTTATGTGGTGTGCTTACTTCATTGCATTCATTTAATGTAATTATTGATATTGTTAGTTTTGTGTCTACCAACCTGCTTCATCTTCTATTTTTATCAACTTTCTTTTGTTCCCTTTATTCCATTTTTACCTGCTTTTGGATTGAACACATACTTTTTAAATTGCATTTGATTTTTTCTATTGGTTTTTGACAATACTTTTAAATTTTATTTTTAAAAGGATTACTCTAGGAATTATAATAATTATCCTAAACTTATTACAGTCTACTCTGAATTAATGTTGTACCACATCAAATATAATAATATAACCTTATAGCTGTATACGCCCATTTATCTGCTTCACGTTCTTTGCGCTATTGTTAACATATATTTTACACTATGTTCCATGCATCTTACCTGGTGCTTATGATTAGATGGTAACTCTGATACATACTACCTACTTACAGACAGTCCCTGAAGTCTCTCCACACTATTAGAGACAATAATATTTTTTATACAAAATATTTATTGAACATCATATTTTAGGAATTGTGTTAAATTCTAGAGATTCAAAGATGTGTATGGTATTGTCCCTGATCTCAAACTCACTCTTTAGAGGGAGAGAAAAAAATATGAACAAATAACTATGCTCCATTATATTGTGTGTCATTAAAGACCTAGCCACAACAGGACATGATGACAGAGGATTGGCACTTCTTTTAGATTTCTTTGGTTATCTAAAAGATGCCCAGTGTGAACAGCACTTCTAGATGGTACATGTTGAGAGATGGAATCAGGATGGTCATGATAAAAGAAAGTATTCATTGAGAAAAATAGCTTCAACGAGCTTATAAAATGACTTACATGCTTTCCATTGAGACTTTACACAGTGAGTGCTGGGGAAGCCATTGGATGTATAGAATCAGGCAAATGACTTGTCCAGAACTTTTTAAGAAAGAATAAGCTGGGTTGGGTGTAGTGACTCATGCCTGTAATCTCAGCACTTTGGGAGGCCGAGGTGGGTGGATCACTTTAGCTTAGGAGTTCAAGACCAGCTTGGGTGATGTAGTGAAACCCCATCTCTACCAAAAATACAAAAAATTAGCTGGGCGTGGTGGCATGAGCCTGTGGTCCCAGCTGAGGTGCGAAGATCACTTGGGCCCTCAGGGGTGGAGGCTGTGGTGAACCATAATCATGCCACTGCACTCCAACCAGGGAAACAGAGTGAGCACTTGTCTCAGAAAGAAAGACAAGACAAGAAAACAAAAGAAAAAAAAAGAAAAATCCGGTGAGAAGGTAATAAAGATACTATTTGCTTCAGAACTTTTGAGAAATAGTTTGTTGCAAACTTAACAATAATGTTGACACTGTCAGGATAACATCTCAAAGAACATGGTATCTTTGCTTCAGAAGAATAGCATCATTTTAATGCAGTGTCCCACAAATGTCCTATCCTTCCCATAGAATTAATGTTTTCATAATTTTATTCAGCAAAGCTATATTTATTATTCTGTTTTACTTATCTAATAGTGAACTAAAACATAAAAAATAAAATATCATAAATTCTTATTTCCATTTTACAAATGCAGAATTTGAGATGCAGAGAAATAATGTCAGCAAAATGATCCTTCAGATCAGAATTTATCAATTTTATTTCTATCTAGCATTTTTAAAAAACAAAACAAAACACAAATTACTACCAAATTCCATAAACTTAGGCTTCACATAATGATATCAATTTTTAGGATATTCACATTTATAATAAGACAAGGAAAAAGAAACAGTTTATAAATATTAGAAAGTATTAAACAAAATTATAATTATTTTCAGAGTCCTTGTTTTTCTTTCTAAAATGCAAGTGAGAAAAAAATTGAACTGATAATAAGTAAGTTATTTAAAATGGCCAGCTTTTCTATGTGCTAAAAATTGTTAGTTAGAAAATATACTGCAATATAAGGTGCTATTCACATTAATAACAAAAAAAGTGAAAAAAGTTATACCTAGGAATACATTTACGAAAGATGCTGGGCCAAATTTTTTAAACACCAAAACTTGTCAGAGGAATATAAAACAGAAATAAAGGAGAGTCATGATTATGGAATAAATGCAAATTAAAATGAGATAATAGCTATCTGAAAGAGATAACCCACCAGCTCCTATCCATTAAAACTTGAGCTGCAATTTGTTTAGTGTATCAGTGGCCATTCACTTAGCAAAGTCCTCAAGTACTGAGCTATAACCCTAGCAAGTTCGTCATGAGGGAGGAAAAGATCAGAAGTAGCATTAGAAGAGACATTACTGATAGAATCTGTTAACCATTTTTGTAAGTCTCTCTAAAATGGATAACTTTCTTAACGCATTAAGACTTTTTGTATGTCAAGCAGTTTTTCCACGGACATGCAAGAAAAAAATTTGAAAAACTGCAACTTTGATGTATGACAATGTTTTTTATATATTGTTTTATGCTCACAAATAAGAAACATCACTATCACACTCAGCAGCTGTGTTTGTTGTCGTTGTTGCCTCTGTGTTGCTATAGAATGAGTCAGCCTCATTACCATGTCTGTTCATTAAGGTTTTTTCCTAATTGCACTCTTGGACTAAGCTTCCATAATCGAGAAAGTGAACATGTTATCTACTCACGCAGCAGCCCTGAATGGGGAGGCAGCCTTGCCATTTATTGTGTTTTTGAACAGAAGTGAGTGATATTTTTAAACTTAAAGTGAGAAAATGGCAACTGTAGCTATGACTCAAACAATAGGCACCTGCAGCTGTTACAAGTTTTGCTAGTCTAAGAAAGACAAAAGATGGTTTCTCTGTTTTTAATCGTTCTTGACATTTTATTTCAGAGTCCTGACTGTCCTTAACTGTCTACTGAAGCTTTGATGCCTAATTGTACTCCACAGTGCAAATTAGGGATGGGGCCAACAACTTCTTTTAAAGAGCTGATAGCAACAGGAGGCAGCCAAATGCCTAGGCAGATGGGGCGGGTATCTGATGAAGCCCCACCTCCAAACCCAAGACAGTGTGAAGCCCAACAGCCAAGCTACAAGTTAATCTCTGTCTGGATTGAGAACTTGTCTTCTATTTGGCATGCTTACCTTTGATTGGTCCCCACCCTTCATTTATTTTACATATACCTACCTGATTTTCTACACTGTCATGCCCACCTTTGAGTGGTGTCTTCCTTTTAACCTTTTTTACATACTCACAAACCAATCAGCATGCACTCCTCATCCTGTGCATATAAAGACCCCACACTCAGTCAGTAGGAGAGGAGATAGCCTGACTTCGGGGAAGAGACAACCTGACTTTGGGGAAGACAACTTGCCCTTCCTATCCCCTCTCCAGCTCCCCTGTCTGCTGAGAGTCGTTTTCATCACTCGATAAAATTATCCACCTTCACCACCTTTCAACTCTCCATGTGACCTCATTCTTCTTAGACGCTGGACAAGAGCTCAGGATCCGCCAAGTGCGGATACCCAGAAAAGGCTGTCACACGGGCCCTTGCCCTCGCTGGTGGAGGGCAGCTGACCCACATGATGAGGCAAGGGACATTTCTGTTTTGTTCTGGTAATCGGTATATGGGAAATAGGGAAGAGTTGCTCTCAACTGAAATACTCTGATGATTAGCATCTAAATACAAGTTAAGCATCCCTAATTCCAAACTCCAAAATCCAAAATGCTCCAAAATTCAAAACTTGCTGAGCACTGACATGAAATAGTAACACCTTTGCTTTTGGATGGTCCAATGAACACAAACTTTGTTTCACACACAACATTATTTAAAGTAGTGTATAAATTTAGCTTCATGCTATGTATTTGAGGTGTATATAAAGCATAAATAAATTTTGTGTTTAGACTTAGGTTCCATTCCTAAGATATCTGATTATGTACATGCAAATATTTCAAAATCTGAAAAAATTCAAAATCCAAAACACTTCTAGGCCCAAGCATTTAGAATGAGGGATACTCGACTCTTCATTCCTTTCAGTCAGTAGATCTGTGCTATAAGTATTGTGAAATAGCCACAGTCCCTTCCCTTGAAACAGGTACAGCCTGGGGTGAGTTTGTAACCCAGGGTACCCGGGTTTTGGGGTACACACTGTGAAAAAGTAACCACTTGTAACTGTTGCACCTTGAGTTCTTGTTTCAAAGAAGTTCCAGAAAGAAGTTCAACTGGTCGGGCACGGTGGCTCACCCCTGTAATCCCAATACTTTGGGAGGCTGAGGCGGATGGATCACGAGGTCAGGGGATCAAGACTATCCTGGCTAATGCAGTGAAATCCCATTTCTACTAAAAATACAAAAAATTAGCCGGGCATGGTGGTGGGTGCCTATAGTCCCAGATACTTGGGAGGCTGAGGCAGGAGAATGGAGTGAACCTGGGAGGCAGAGCTTGCAGTGAGCTGAGATCATGTCACTGCACTCTAGCCTGGGCGACAGAGTGAGACTCTGTCAAAAAAACAAAACAAAACAAAACAAAACCCCAAAAGAAGTTCAACCCCAGTGGGGTGGGGATGGGGGAGAGTGGTTGGATCCCAAGATGCCTGAGTTGGAAATGAACTTTGGCCAACTCTCCTCTTACCATATGAAAATCTGCACTCAGAGAGTAGCTTATTCACTATTTTCTATAAATGCCATTTATGTAGAAACATGCCATTTATATAGAAAATTTACTATTTTCTACAAATGCCATTTATGTGGAAACATTCACTATTTTCTATAAATGCTATTTATGTAGAAACAAGGAATATGCAATATATAAATGCCATTTATGTAGAAACGTGGTTGGGCACTGTGTCTAGGCTGCCTTTACTCCACCTCTACATGCAATGACTCAGCTATCCAGCCCGATAACAGTCCTGTTTTCACTGTTGTTCGGGGAGAGACACTGCTTTGGAAACGATCCCCAGCATTCTCCTTACTTGTTGCAAGTGATAAAATCCCCGTGTCAAATCCTCCTTGGTTGTGGTCATTGGATGGTCACCCTCCATACAATCGAACCTACCCATTGTGTGGATAGCAAATTTAAGATTGGCTTTCCTGACTTGTCTAGTTCTTCTGAAACCTGACTTTTACCACCCTCAGAATTTTGTACTGCATATGTGTAATGACATTGGTCAACATTTCTTACTGGAAAGTAGCTGAAATCCAGTGACATTCTCCACTTATTTCTGTTTGCAAATCTACTTATTTTCTTTAGCCATCTTTATAGGATGTTTCAACAGGCAGCTAAAGAAATTGACTTGTAAATACATATGTAAGAGGACAAATTAGTTATATGTGAGAACATGTGTACGTGCTATGTAAAGCGAGAAATGCAGACAAGGAAAAAGCAATCATTTTTAAATCAAGACTTGAAATATTTCACAGAAATCAAATTTTGCAGCTACGAAAATGTCATTAAACCCATAAGGGGATAAATTATGTAGCTCAGAGTTAGGTAAACCTTTCAAGCAAAGGACCAGTTAGCAAATATGTTAGGGTTTGCAGCCATATATCTCCTGTCTCAACAACTCTATTTTGCTGTTATAGAACAAAAGCAGTCGTAGACAATATGTTAGTGAAGGAACTCAGCAGTGCTACAATAAAACTTTATTTACAAAAGCAGGTGCGAGGCCAGATTTGGCCCACTGGCCATACTTTGTTGATACCTGATCTATCTGATTTCCTAGAAAGCAGAAGATGCTTTGTTTTATCCTGCAACCTACAAGCTGCATGCCTTCAATATCTTTTTAGTCTTTAAATTTGATCTGTACCCTGTGCCATTTTTGTGTCTGTTAATATCTTCCTTTAAACTATTCAGCCAGTTGTGCTATTTTGAAACTGCCAAGTTTGTTTTTCCTGGGCGTGCAATCCTTCCATATTTCCAAGAACGGCCAACATCACTAAGAACTGTTTAATTAAGGCATCAATAATAAAACAGTTCCTAAATCTCACTTGGAAAAATGTAGCAGTTGCACTCAGGCAACTTAGCTGAGGCAGCAAATATTAGAAAAGATCAAAATCTTAATTGCAGCAATGAAAATGGTACTATTTATTTAGCACTCATTATGTGATTGGTTCACTGCTAACACTTTGTACCTTAAAAGAGATGGCTGTTATTACTGTATGCCCCATTATCAATTTGAGGAATTGAGTCTCTGAGGTTTTCGGTGACGTGCATAGTGTCCAACTCTACTAGAAGCCAAAACTCATCCTCCTAAAGACTATGTTGGTTGTTGAGGTGGTTTTAGATGCTGGTGAACAAGCAAAATAACAACTCTAAACCTCACTTTCTTTTCTCTTTTCTTTTTTCTTTTCTTTTTTTTTTTTGAGACAGAGTCTTGCCCTGTTGCTCAGGCTGGAGTGCAGTGGCATGATGTTGGCTCACTGCAACCTCTGCCTCCTGGGTTCAAGTGATTCTCTTGCCTCAACCTCCTGAGTAGCTGGAATTATGGGCATGCACCACCACACATGACTAATTTTTATATTTTTAGTAGAGATGGGGTTTCACCATGTTTGCCAGGCTGGTCTCAAACTCCTGATCTTAAGTGATCCACCTACCTCAGCCTCCCATAAACCTAACTTTCTAAATGGGTAGGTAAAGGATTGATCTTGTTAATCTTTAACATCCCTTCAAATATCATTGCTTGAAATCATATTGAGTCATCCCAAAATATAGGTCTTGAGCATGTACGAGACATTGCTAAACTCTGGTGACAGATATTTTTATGTTTGCTTTCTAGAAAAAATAAATTGTATTTCTCATAGATCACAGGATATACTTTACTAATCTGAAAAAAGGACAATTGCTAGAAGGACAAAGGTATTCTCATTAAAACATATGATGGGCCACAAAGTTTCAATATAGCACTTAATTCATGTATGTAAATTAGTATATGTCATAGTAATGTGGCTAATTAAAACAAATTTCTTAAAATTTGGGTGGGGGATTTCACTTGAAAGAAAAAGCTATGGAAGGACTGAAAAAATATATGCTTTTAAATAGCAATCTAAGAACTAAAAACAGAATCCTAGTTAATGCCCAAAATGGGTGTGTCTGGAGAGGTTAGCAAGCAGGAAGAAATAAGATTAGTTATTTGTGCTTGAGTCAATCTGCATAGGAATTTTACGGTTGAAAGCAATAGAAACAAGATATGGCAAACATAAGCCCCAGAAAATTTATTAGGACTGTGGGTCCACAGAGTTGAAGGACTCACAGAATTAAAGGAAAAGTGGCACACCAGGCTTGGGAAGGTCTCAGGTCCAAGGATGCAGGAAGCTTAGCAACCACTTTATATCCAGAATGACCTGGTTCAAATACCAGCAGCATTTTCTTCTCTCTGTTTATCAGTGGCTAAAATTAAAATCCTGCGAGGGAGTGCCCAGTGGTGGAGGTTTATGTACAAATAGGTCTATCCCATGCCAACAAAAGAAGGTATTTTGTTTCATACTAACATCCTTAGGGAAAGGCCACTCAAGATTATCCTACTACCAAGACTGAATACAAATGGGACAAAAGTATTCCCAAAAGGAAACTGGAGAATAGGAATGCACAGACAAAAAATAAAGTGTCCCCTACTAAGAATATAACCTAAAACAATCGATTCAAGCATGAGTGTATGCCCAGTTCTTGAATTTATCTAGACAAATACCAGAGTTTATTGTCAAATGATCACCAGCATATTCTATTTGGCCAAATCTGATATTAGAGAATTAGATTTTAGGTTTCCAATTCCTAAAATGCAAATTGAATTCCTAATTTTCCTATCCCAAACAGTGCTGTGATATAATTATATACTATTAAACATCTGTTAAATTAAAATGAAATGGTAAGGGAGACAAGGAATATGCAGTCTTTGAGTATTGCTGTTATGGAGAGGTGAAATTAATTTTCATTATATGAATACAGGATATCTATACCACCATTCCAGGAAAACTAGTAATTGGGTTGGGCGTAATGTGGAATCAAGTATTTTTATTCTATCCACTGTGTGTGCCTCTGTAATTAAGCTCTGAAAGTTCAGTGAGTTTAGTGGCATTCAAATGAGATAATATCTGGTGATGAATTAAGAACTTCCTTCACTGTTCCTGCCTTAAGGTGGAAATCTTCCATTCATTTAACATCTTAGGACTGCCTACTATCTGTCAGTGGTGAGGTTAACCTTAGGGTGTTATAGAAATGAAAAAAGTTATGGTTTCAATGCTAGAGAAGAATTTATTCTCGTTGAGAAAAAAGACAAATTTGGTAATGTAATGATGGAAGCAAAAGCTAAGCAGTAGGAAGTGCTTTGGAAGCATAGAATAGGCTCTTTATTTGACTTAAAATTGCAACACAGAATTCCCGGAGGATGAAGCATCATCCTCCCTCCCAGAAACACAGCACAGTGGTTTTCTAAGTGTTACCCTGACCAGCAGCATTGATACCCTCACCTGAGAACTTGGTTTCAATGCGGTCTCAGGTCCATCTCCAGACCTGCTGAATCAGAAACTCTGGGAATGAGGCCAAACACTGGGTTCTGATAAGTCCTCCTGGTGAGTAGTTCTGAAGTGCTTCAAATTTAAGAGCCCCTGATCCTTCAAAATGACTAAGAAATATGGACTCTTCTATCAGACCAGCAGCTCTCAATTCTGGGCACAGGATAGTATCTTCTGATGAAAATTTAAAGTTCTTGACACCAAGACTAAATCAACTAAATGAACTCTCAAGGGTTGAGGCATGGGCCTCTCTACACATGTATGCACATAGATATGTTTATTTTTTAATTTTCCAAGTGATCTGAATACTAGACCAAAGTTTGCTAAATTCAGCCTTCAATTACTGAATGTCTTTCAAGTGACAGAGGAGTAGTCTGAAAACATGGAGATGTGAACAAGGAAAAGAAAGAGAAATGAACAACAACAACAAAAAGTTTTTGAATATTGCATGCTAGACACTGAATAAGGGGCTAGGGATACAAAGAAAGAAGAAAGGGAAATAATGGAGGACAGAAAAAGGTAAGTGGGAGGAGGCAAGACACACAGAATTACTGAAGTATGTTCTAGACACTCTGCAAACATGACCTCATTCAGTTACAACTTTTCAAGGAGGATGCTATGAGTCTATATTAAATATGAGAAAACTGATACAGGTTGAACATTCATTATTCAAAACGTTTGGGACCAGAAGTGTTTCGGATTTTATATTTTTTCAGATTTTGAAATATTTGCATATACATCATGAGATACCTTAGGGAAAAGACCCAAGTCTACCTCCAAATTCACTTATGTTTTATACATGCCTTACACACAAAGCCTAAGAATAATTTTATATTGTTTCAAATAATTGTATGCATAAAACAAATTTTGCATACATTGCACTATCAGAAAGCAAGGTGTCCCTGTCTCAGCCACCCAAGTGGACAATTTGTGGTTATACAGCATTTCCATCACTCCTGACTGAATTTATATGCTAATGATATGCATTTATTTTCTTACACTTACAGTAAGTACTTAACGGTTGATATGGTTTGGCTTTGTGTCCCCACCCAAATCTCATCTTGAATTGTAAACCCCATAATCCTCACGTATCATGAAAGGGATCCAGTTGGAGGTAGTTGAGTCGTGTGGACAGTTTCCCCCATGCTGTTCTTGTGATAGTGAGTGAATTCTCACAAGAACTGATGGTTTTGTAAGTGTCTGGTATTTCCCCTGCTAGCACTCATTCTCTCTCCTGCTGCCCTGTGAAGAGGTGCCTTCCGACTTGATTGTAAGTTTCCTGAGGCCTCCCCAGTTATGCAGAACTGTGAGTCAAATAAACCTCTTTTCTTTATAAATTATCCAGTCTCAGGATGTTTCTTCATAGAAGCGTGAGAACGAACAATGGTAAAAAATATGACATAGCAGTAATACAGTGAAAAAATAACATGTTAGGGGTGACCAAGAAACACAGCACCCTCAGCAGATACTGGGATCAGCTGTTAAACAACAGCAACAACAGGTAATGGCAGACTGAACAAATTGGGTTTTGTGCCCTGTATTTTGATGGCGACCCATCACGTGAGGTCAGGGGTAGAATTTTCCACTGATGGTGTTGCAGGAATGCTCAAAAAGTTTTGGATTTGGGAGCATTTTGGATTTCAGATTTTTGGATTAGAAATGTTTGACAACCTGTATTCAGAAATAACAAGTAATTTCTGAAGGCTATGCGACTAGTAAGTAGCATAGTCAATAGTTGAACCCAAGGTTTTCTACTTCCTAGTTGCTGGGACCTCTCTTTGCTTATTGATAGGTAGTGTAGCCCAGTGGGCAGCTATGTGGGCTCAGCCAGATACCCGCAGTTACAAATCCTGATGCTTTCACTTATGAACTCTATGACCATCAGCAAATTAAATAGCCTGTTTCTTTCTCACTTTCCTTCTCTGTAAAATGGAGACACTACTAGCACACATGTTGTTATAGGGTTAGAGGAGATGATGGGTACATTTAGAGTTGTCTGGGCCGTAGTTAAGTACTGATGCATTTGCTAACGTAACAGACATCATAACAGGATTGCTGAACTGTTACAACAGACGTCTCTTATGAAAAGAAAACTCAGTGAAAGAAGAGATACAAAAGCAGCCAAATAAGCTGACCACAATATGACTATATTACCAAAAATTAAAAGACTTCAGGTGAAGTAATACAGATATTTAAATCAAGATTTAAAGTAGATGTCTTGTCCCAGTAATCTCACTTTTGTGAATCTTTTTGACAGAAATGAGAAAATCCTTAAGTGGAAATATAAGTACAAATGTTTTCTTGTACCTTTGGAGGTATAAAGAAAAGAAGAGGGAGGAGGAGGAGGAGGATGAAGAGGAGAAGACATAGATCGCTGGGGAAAAACACAAAAAATAACTTTAATGTCCACGAATTATGGGATTGTTGAATTAACCATAGCATATCTGTAATACAGAATAGTATGCAACTATCTACAAAGTTAGTTTTCAGCCAGGCACAGTGGCTAACACCAGTATTCTCAGCACTTTAGGAGGCTGTGTGGGGAGGATCACTTGAACTCGGGAGTTCAAGACCAATCTGAGCAACATAGAGAGACACGCCCATCGCCAAATCTCTACAAAAAATAAAAAATTCTGTGGGCATAGTGGTATGTGCCTCTCATCCTGGCTACTTGGGAGGCTGAGGTAGGAGGATCATTTGAGCCTAGGAGGTCGAGGTTTCAGTGAGCAGTGATTGTGCCACTGCACTTCAGCCTAGGCAACAGAGTGAGACCTTGCCCACCACAAAATAAAAAAAAAAAAAATGAATAAAATGAAATTTAAAAACAAGTTAATTTTCTCCATATATGCTTAGAAGAATGTCCACGATATTACTACAGAAAAAAAAGCTACTTTCAGTGCACTTTATATAGTATGATTCCATTGAGAAAATTTTAAAAGTCAACACAGGTTTGTATAAGTTTGCACAAGCACAGAAAAAGGTAGAAGAAGTTTCCACATCAGTTTGATCACATTAATGCTTGAGGGTTTAGAATTAGAAAAGAGGAGATTGGTTCTGCTAACTTTTTATTCATCGGTTTTTGTTTTTATTTTTGTTAAATAAATGAAGAAATAGTGTGTAAGACAGTGCCAACATTTTTACATATTTAGCTGTATCTTGTATATGTCTAACTATATCCCTCCCATCATGAGAAGAGGCTCTGGAGAGCTGCAGTTTGACACATTCATCTGTTAACCTCCCAGGTGCTAGCACAGATAGGGGCACATGGATAATGAGAAACTGTGTGTGTTGTGTTGCTCTGCACTGTTAAGAAATTTCTGAGTGAAGGGTTGCCATGCAGCACGAAGGGAGAAGGATTACTTGGCAATTACCACCCACCACCAATAGGTGTGCCTTCATTTTCTACTTCAGGGTCTTTAAGATGTAACGGTGAAGGAGAAAATCAATATAGTCTTGATAATTTAGATTTTGTGTGCGAATGTCCTGGGACAAACTAATCCACCTTTTTGTGCAGTGAGGTCCTTATTTGCAAAACATGATAACTTGGGTCAGGTTTGCCAATCAGCACTTTCTTTTCTCCAGCCAGGGAAATTATGGAGATAAATTAGATAAAACATGAATGTTCTCGGATTCGTAGAAATGTATGACATGCAAATTACACAGGTTGCAAATAATGTGCTGTGATTGAATAAATCAAGTGTTATTCCACCGACATCAGAGTTCAGGAACTTCCAACTGTGTATTTCCTTGAGTCTTTCTACTGTGAAAACATTTTGCGATGTATATCCTTTGGCAAAAATATGCTTGCAGTCTCAATCATGGTCACCTCACCTAACGATTTGATCAGTAATCAACTAGTGTGAAGATGATGTGAGTAACTTATTACAGGGCAACGAAGCATGCTTAGAATTTATTGCCTTATGTCCCCGCAAATGTGAAATATAGGCAAGCTCATTCTGTAACACCTTGAAATCATTTCAGAGGTAATAGATTAGTCAGCTTCACTTAGCAAGCAAGCTGTGTTGATCATTTGTCATTTGTAGGTGGACTTTTTCTTCCCTTTTCCTCATTGTCTCAAGAATGAGGGTGATTTAAGGAGAGTCTGGCTTCTGGATGCATTTTCACCCTCACAGACCTTGTCCAAAAACTGGGATCCAGAAGACTTTGTGCAAAGCAATCAGGTTTCATTTGCTACAGATGGTATTTTGGCCATCCTGGCAAAAGGTTGGCTTTCCTATGTGAGTGCTAAATCGATATTCCAATCTGGTCTGTTGGCAAAATTGGCTTGAACCTGCAAAAGAAATTCAACCAAAAAAAAAAAAAAAAAAAAAAAAAAAAAAAAAAAAAAAAAAGGAAAGGAAAAGAAAAGAAAATAGAGTTGAATATGAGCTGATTCCATTGAAACCTACTACTTCTAGACTTACATTTTTCTTTTGAAAGTCCACAAAGTAGATCAAACACAAGGAAAATAGACAATGTCTAGTTAGATGTCTCTTAAGGACTTGATCTTTCTAAAAAGACTAAGTCTTAATGGATTTTCCTGAAAAATGCTATTGCTCTTGGATGAACACTATGCGAATCCTTTCTTCAAGCAGTAAATGTGAGAATTGCTGGCCTCTTCCCGAATTCCAAAAGTTGGGCCAATGATAGTGATACAACCGTGTTATACATGTGTCAGTATGCTGGCAGTTTCAAAAGACAAAAATCCAACTTAAACTGTCTTCTGTCAGAAATAATTTATTGGCTAATGTAACAGAAAAGTTCAGGATAATCTTTAGCTATGGCTAAATCCAGGTGCTTAGACTTTGTAATTAGAGAGTCATCTGTATCTCTTGTCCTTGCTTTCTTCTATTTTGGCTTAAGTCAGCCTTTTTATTCATTGCAGTAAAATGTCCTCCAACACTTCTAGACATCCATCCTGCTAGAAATAGTAACACACTATAAAGTGAATTTCTTTTTTATAATGATTTCATCCAAATCTTTATGTTGAGTCTTATTGGTTGTGCTTATGTACATTCCTGAACCAAAGGTGGTATCCAGGTGGGAAAAAAATGCTCTGGTCATTCATGCCTTAGTCAGATGACTACCCTTGGAGCTACCCTGAAATAAATTGATTCAATCTCAAATAAACCAAATGGACTAGATTACGGAGCATTTCTTTCTAAAGGATAAAACATGGACTTTACTATAAACAGAGAACAGGTGATATGCAGCAAAAATCAGCCAACAAAATACATCTGTCCATTGGGATGGAGATGGGAAGGCTACTGGCATCAAAATTTATTCACATCCATCAGCATTTTCTTTGGCAGGGTCTCTAGGGAAATAATCGAACTATGACCACTGTTTCAAGCCTTAGGAAAGAATATTTTAAGCCACTTTAACTTACCCTCTCCCATTCAAAGGCTTACTTTAGAAGACATTCACAAAAGTCAACTTAATATAACTTACATTGGAAATTATTACCAGTTCCTTGCATTTTATTCTTGATGACAAAATTGAAAGGTACCAGTGATCCCGATATTCTAAAAGGAAAAAAGAACTTCCAGGATTCATATACAGCATATGAAACTGGAAAGAATTGTTTAATGAGAGCTTGAGTATGAGAGTGCTTACATTTTTAAACACCAAATTGAGAAGAGGAGTAATGGTTATATTAAATTTTAATGTTAGGGAAATGGGCTCTGTCAGGAGGTGTATGGCTGGATAGCTTATAAAGTAATGTGAGTGCATTCAGACTGAATTTTTCCTAAATGCCATAGAAACTATTTTACATTAGTCACGTCTAACTTAAGAGAGATAGCTTAAGTTCCAGGAGGAAAGCTGCAGCTAGAAGTCTTGCCTTTTTATCCCCTATATGGGCTCTTTATTATACAGTGAACCTCAGAAACAAAAGGGTTTATTTTAAAGCCAAAAGATCTGTGTCCATGCCACAGTGCTGGAATTTTAATTATTTCTCTTGGAAGATGAATACAAAGTAGGAGAGGTTCAAGAAGGATGAAAAGACCAAATGAGTATCAAAGAAGAAGGTGACCCTAAAATGTAATACCATGGCTCATCTTCTAATTAAATAAGGATTCAGATATAGGCTTATTATCAATGAGAACATTTCTGTATGAGGCATTTCGTTTTGAAACACGTCTCCTTCAAAGCAGAGTAGATTTTTAAATAGCTCCTACTATCTATGTTCTTCAGTTTATTTGTTGGTCTTAAAAGGGAACTATATAAAAATGAACTTTTCTGTGTTTTCATAGCACTTTGTCTATACTTCCATCAGAGAAACTCATTCATTCATTCATTCATTCATTCAGTCTCTCACTGACTTGCTCATTTAAGAAGTATTCATTGAACAACTATGTGCCAGGCACTGGGTTTTCATCAGAGCACAAGACAGAGCCAGTGCTCTTCAGAAGCTGGCAACTGGGAAATAAGATTTAAAAAATAGTAAACAAGCAAACGTACAACATAATACACACCACTATTAAGATATTTTAACTTCCCTTACCCTCTCCCATTGAATGCCTCACTTTAGAATAGGTTCACACCACTCAACTCAATATCAATTCCATTGACAATTATGCATTTTATTCTTAATGACAAAATTGAAAGGTACCAGTGATCCAATTGCTTCCATGCTATTTTAAGAAAGGAGAAGGAGGTGGGTGCCTGTTATAGATTTAAAGAGACATAATCAAATGCAAATTGTGAACCTTGATTTGATCCAGGTTTTAACAAATCAACGAAAAAGGATGACTTGGAAACAGTTGGGGACATTTGAATATGACTAGGGATTGAATGAGATTAAGAAAACGTGTGGGTGTGTGTTATGAAGGAAATCTTAGGTTTTTTAAACATTTATTTATTTAAATTGACAAAAATTGTGTACATTCATTGTGTACAACATGTTGTTTTGAAAGATCTACACACTGTGGAATGGCTAAATCAGACTAATTAATATATGTATTGCCTCACATATTTTATCTCTTTTTTTATGGTGAGAACACTTAAAATGTACTGTTTTAGCAATTTTCAAGAATAGAATACATTGTTATTAACCAAAGTCACTATATTGTACATTAGATCTCCTACATTTATTCATCTTATTTAACTGAAATTTGGTGTTCTTTCACCATTATCTCACCAAACACTCCTTCCTCAACCCCAGCCCTAGTAACCACTATTCTACTCTCTTCTTCTGTAAGTTCTTTTTTAGATTCCACATATAAATGAGGTCATGTGGTATTCGTCTTTCTGTGCCTAATTTATTTTATAATGGTAAAAGATAATGCTTTCCCCTAAAATCTTTAAAAGAACAAGGTGTTTCACTTTCACCACTTCTACCCCACATTGCACTGGATGTTCTAGGGCAATTAGGCAAGAAAATGAAATAAAAGATATCTATATGAGAAAGGAAGTAAAACCACCTCTATTCATAAATGGCATGATCTTGTAGAGCTATCACCCTAAGGAATTCACCAAGAAGCTATTAGAACTAATAAACACTTTCATCAAGGTTTCAGAGTGGTCCATTATATTTCTATATATTAAAAATCCAAAGGGAACATGAACAAAACAATTCCATTTACAATAGCATCAAAAATATAAAATACTTAGAAATAAATTTAACAAAAGAAGTACAAAAGTTATTCTCTGAAAACTACGAACATTGTTAAAAAAAATTAAAGAAGACCTAAATAAATGAAAAGTCCTATTCAGAACAAGACAGGGCATAGGTAATGTTTCACGCAACAAAGCTTTATTGGGTCAATTTGTGCCAAATACTCTTCTAAGACCTGTTTTGATTTTTTTTTTTTTTTTAATGATAAGACCTAGTTACTCCCTTCAAATTTTTAAATAATTTTAACATATATTTTAATTTTCATAGTGGTCTACAACTTACTAACTGTTTGACCTTGGGCAAGTTAGTTAACATCTTTGTGCCTTTTTCTCTATCTGTGTATGTGTACTAGCTGATTTTGGAAAGTTTTAAACATACATTAAAGTGCAGAGACTAATAAATTCCTCATGTATCTGTCAACCAGATTCAGTAATTATCAACTCATGGTCAAATGTGGTTTTTATCTAAAGGAACTCCCTTTCCCCTTTCCCCCTCAACTATTGAGTTATTTTGAAGTTAATTCTGGATTTCATACTATTTTCATCTGTCATCCCTTCCTTAGGTACCTCTAAAATTTATCATAACCATAACGCCATCATCACACACAAAAAATAAGTCTTTAATTTTATAAACTAGCCAGTGTTCCAATTTTCTTGATCACATCTTACATACTGTCTTTCAAATCAGGATCCAAAAAAGGTCCACACATCACATTCGATTGATATGTCTCTTAAATCTCTCTTAATGTACAAGTTCGCATCCCTCTCTCCAACCCTCACTCTTGCGATTTATTTGTTGGGACAACTAGATTGTTCTGTAAAATCGCCATCCTGAATTTGGTTGATTGCACCCTGTATCATTTAATACATCACTCTGTCATTTGATTTTTTTGAAAATCGAGTCAAGTCCTCTTCCCACCCCAAGGATGCTACCTGGGTCATAGGTGGTGCTGTGTGCATCCCACCAGAAGGCCCAGAATGCCTGGTGCTCTGCTTTTTCCAGGCCATGGTTAATGAGTGGGTTTAAGTATTGTCAGCTCAATCCATCTATTAGTAAGAGTTCCTCAATAGCTTTTCACCTCATGGCTTTTGCAGCCCTCGATCTACTATTTTAGTAGGAGTTGGAAGGTGGTAACTCCTACATGCATTACCTGCCTGGAACTCTTCTGTGCTGAAAACCTCCCGTGATCTATTGTATGGTTACCTTGAGATACAGTCCACACCTGGACAGCAGGACAAATGCATGTTTTTTTCCGTCTTCATTCACTGGAATTCCAAAAAGTTGACCAAAGAGGTTTCTTTAGTTTGTTGGTCTGATTTTAGTATTATATTTTATTATTAAAATATTTCTCCTCCTTTTCCGTGGTTTCACTTTCCAAGTTTCAGTTACCCATATTAAGCCTTGATCTGAAAATATGATCTGGAAACGAAAATTTCCAGATATTAGCCATTCATAAGTTTTAAATTGCACACCGTTCTGAGGAATGCAGTGAAAGGAGGAGTTCTGGGTCTGAAGCAATGAAAATGTAGGATAAATTAGAAGCATCCTGAAGGGTAGGAAACCCAGAAAGCTGTGAGACTCCTGAAATTACGTCAAAAAGACTCAGGAGCCAACATGAAGGAGCTCCCCATGAGGAGTGTGATGAAATCTTACTCTGTTTCAGCTCCATCCTGGGCAGTTGTGAATTATCCCTATTTCCAGCATCTTCACACTGTCCCCTGACCCTTTGAGTAACTCAGAAGCCCTCTTGGTCGTCAGATGAAAAAAACAGCACATATAATGTGCTCCCTTCAGAAAAGGGAGGACTACTGTATTATGAATGTATTTTTTAACACATTGGTTGTTCAATCTTTTGTCTCTTTGTTTTGTTTTGTTTTGTTTTGAGACTCAGTTATTTTTATCTTTGGCCAAGGGGAGCTCCTTCATGTTGGCTCCTGAGTCTTTTTTCACATAATTTCAGGAGTCTCACAGCTTTCTGGATTTTCTACCCTATAGGATGCTTCTAATTCATCCTAAATTTTCACTGCCCCAGACCCAGGATTCCCCATTCTCCCAAGAGCCCTGGTTCTTCTGAGACGAAAACGGCATTCAAAGAGCACAGTCTAGGTGCTGGGGTTACCTAGTAATACAGAGCTGGTCTTTTCATTGGGCAGAGACAGGAAATATGCTTGTTTACTAAGAAAAAAATACATAATGAGTTTCTACTGCTATTAGCAAATTAAATTTATAGTTTCAAGGTTCTTACTCGATTCTTTGATTTAACGTGTAATTTTACTTTTATGCTAGAAAAATTGGTTCCTAATGGTATTAACATAATTACCTATTTAATTCTTCAGCTTTGTTGAGGTATGATTGACAAAAATTGCTTATATTTGGGGTGTACAACTTGATATTTTGATATACATTTATATTTTGAAATGGTTACTAAAATCAAGCTAAATAACACAACCATCATCTCAAATAGTTACCTATTTTGTGTGTGTGTGTGTGTGCGTGCACGTGTCTGTGTGTGTGAGAAGGCACATGAAAACTACTTTCAGCATATACGAAGTATATGTCATTATTAACTATAGTCACCATGTTATGTATTAGGTGTCCAGTACTTATTCTTTAATTTTAATGACATTTATGTATCCAGGTGCATGTGATTAATCATACATGTGTGTGCATGTGAATGTGTGTCAGAATAATAATATCACTATAATCATTTGTATATATGTATGATTTCTCATATAGACATATATATATGAGAGAGAAAAAATACCAGTTTTACTAAAATAATTTTGCCCTTATAATGTATCCTATTAAGGATATACAATCAAATTACCATGTTTTAAAGTCACTTAAAATAATTTTTCTCTGAGTGGTTGAGCTACCGATCAATACCCATTAGGCTTACTTGCTTTATTTCGCTTTTTATTTTAGGGATTGCTTTTGTTAAGTATTTGTTTCATTTTTGTTTTAAAACTGTGAACCTTAAATCAAGACGTACTCAGGGAAGTTTAGCTTACATCTCTGCCTCTTGATCCATTTCTTCCTTTACCTTATGGATAACCTATTATTTTTAACGTTCTAATTTGTCCTTTCATTGATTATAAGATAAACAAATGTGTATATGCATTTGTATAATGCCCATTCCTTAGATAATATGTGGATACTATATACTGTTCTATACCCTGCTTTTTCACTTAAAAATATAATTCAGGAAATCACTCCACGGGAATTGTATTAAGATATTCCCCTCTTTTAAACAGTTGTGTAGTCCTCCGAGGTGTGTACATTCCACTGCTGATTAAATCGGTTGTCTACCAATGGACACATGGGTTGTTCCCAATCTTCTGCTGTATTAGATAGGACTTCAGTTAATAGCCTTGTGTCTTTTTAAAAAATATTTTTAGAGTTATATTTTTTGGCTAGATTCCCATAAGAGGAAGCAGAGCCCTAGATCAAAGGGTATGCCTAGATAATTGTGTCCTACCTTGCTACATTTCACATGCCATTTTCTTTTGTTTTGTTTTGTTTTTCTAAATTTTTTTTCTTTTTGAGAGGGAGTCGCGCTCTGTCACCCAGGCTGGAGTGCAGTGGCCGGATCTCAGCTCACCGCAAGCTCCGCCTCCCGGGTTCACGCCATTCTCCTGCCTCAGCCTCCCGAGTAGCTGGGACTACAGGCGCCCGCCACCATGCCCGGCTAACTTTTTTGTATTTTTAGTAGAGACAAGGTTTCACAGGATTCGCCAGGATGGTCTTGATCTCCTGACCTCGTGATCCGCCAGCTTTGGCCATCCACAGTGCTGGGATTACAGGCGTGAGCCACCGCGCCCGGCCATTTTGTTTTCCAACCAGCACCGTTTAAAGAGGCTTCTCTCCCTGTAGCAAAACCGAGAGATTATTTTTGTCACCCCAATAGGCAGGCAGTAATATCTCCTTTACCACAAAATGTCAGATTGTCAGAGCAATTCAAGCAAGTCATAGATCTTACCCACCACTAGACTACACTAATGATTCAAAAGCTAACGCAAGTAGCAACAAAGACACAGCATGCTTCTCTGTAGGGACCCAACCCATCAGATGCAACTTCCAAAAAATAGTCCTCTTTCTCATATTGGAACATGTTTTGATGTCAAAGTAAGACAAATAGTAACAATATGTGTGACACACATCAGCTCAGAGGAAGCTTTAAACACTTTGGTGCTTCTTTGTTTTTATTCTCTTGTTAGTCATGCAGAGAGAGAGAGTCTGTGCAACCCAGCTTCCATTCTGCCACTAGCTCTGCTCTCTACGTTAATAAATTTGGGGCCATTTATGACAAGCAAGGTAGACAAACCTGGTGTATCTTGGTAAAAGCTTTAGAAAGTTGAAAAGGAGATCTGTTTAAGGTTGATCCTTGCAGAGTGAGAGGCAGGGAGTCACAGATCTGCTAGTGATTCGCTCCTTTCCAAGTGATTTTTAACTAGCATCTTATTTATGAGTCAAGTTTGAGCACCTTATATTTTGTTAAAGTGTATTTGTATTTTTACTGTGAACCATCTGTTCATATCCATTGCTTGTTTTTCTCGTAGAATTGTTGAACTTTTTTTAGAGTCTTTTTCTGTCTTAAGGGTATATAAATTGCACATATTTTTTCCCCTGTTTTGTAATTTACATTTTTACTTTGCTTATAGTACAAAAGTTTATTTTTAAGTAATTAAATTCAGAGTCCTTTCCTTTTTTGCATGCAGACTTTGAATTATAATTAAGAAATCTTTCTCAGAATTTATAGAGAGATTCATCAATGTTTCCTTATATTAATATTTATATTGTTTCATTTTTTTATTACATGTAAATCTTTGACCATTTGGAAATCATCATTGCACACAGTTTGAGAATTCTATCTAACTTTTTATTTTTCCATAGAGTAATCCAATTATTTGAACATCACTTATTAAAACATCCCTTTTTACCCAATTGAGTTATAATTTTGAGTTTTTTTGTGTACTAAATTTGTTTATCCAATTGGATTAATTTCTGGATTTCTCTTCTGATTCATTGTTCTCTATATCCACCCACGCACCAATATCACACTGTTTTACTTGAAAGGCTTTATATATGTTTTAATATCTGGTAGGACTGGCTATTTCCCACTCCACTGTTATTCTTTTTTTTAAAGGATTTTTCTGATGGTTTTTGCTTTTTTGATTGGCCAATAAGCTTTATAATAAACTTTATAAGCTTTATAATAAACTCGTCTAGCTCCAAAAAATGTTTTTGTATTTTTACTGGAATGATTGTTGAATTTATAAATCGAGTTACAGAGAACTGACATTTTTATAATACCATTTCTTCAAATGACACTGTCTCTTTCTTTTTGTTCAAGTTAATTTTCGTGTCCTTCAGGAGTATTTTAGAGTTTTCTTGATAGTTCTTGAACATTTCTTGTTAAGTTTACACCTATTTTATTCACTCATTTATCTTTATTTTCTTTCTCTCTCATTATATCTGCTACAGTTTATCATCTTATGTACAGTAAGTCTTCACTTAATATCATCAGTAGATTCTTGGAAACTTCAACTGAAATAACATATAATGAAAACAATTTGATCATAGGCTGGTTGATATAAATGGTAACTAAGTTCCTACAGTCAATATCTGGTCACAAAAACACAGTCAAACTTCAAAATAAAGATCAAAACATTTCTAATATTAAGCACTGACACAAATGTGAGCTATACATACATTTAAGAAAGATTAATAAAAACAAGTAAGATAATTATTTATTCAATGATCCCAGTTCAGGGGCTCAGGTAGCTGGAACCTGTCCCCAAAGCTCAGGGCACCAGGTGGGACCCAGCCTGCCCTGGACACCATCCCCTCACAGAACGCACTTATGTATGCCCAACACCCACTTGTACTGGGATCACAGTCAGGCCAATTCACCTAATGGGCACAGCTGTGAGATGTGGGCGGGAACTTGAGTAACCAAAGAAAACTCTCGCAGACACAGAGAGGAATGTGCCAGCTCCATACAGACAGTGGCCCCAGCTGGGAACTGATTAGTTTTTCTCATCAGCATAGTGAAACAGCACTAAATGAAGCAACATTATTCAAAGACCTGCTGTATGTGTAAAAGCTATTGGTTTTGGTATGTTGATTTTAAACCTGCTACTTTAATATGTTATTTTATTGTTTGTAGAAATTTTCCACTGTTGTGTTTAGGTTTTCCAGATATGTAAATAACCTCATGTAATGTAAAGATGGCAACGATGGAAACTGGGTGCTAATGGTTGAGAGGGGAGTAAGGGTTGAAAAACGAATGAGTGGATACTACCCTCAGTACCTGGGTTATAGGATTAATTGCACCCCTAACTTCGGAGTAATGCAATATGCCAGGTAACAAGCCTGCACATGTACCCCAGAATCTAAAATAAAAGTTAAAATACTGAATAAATAAAAACTAAAATTAAAAAATTAAGAAATTAAAAATTAAAAGTATTTTGACCTCTTGCAAAACAACATGTCATTTGAAAATAGGCATAGTTTTGCCTCCTTTTTTCTAATTCTTATGCTTCTAATTACTTTTTCTTATTGTGCCAATTTCTTAAACTGCAAAATGAAAACAATAATTTTATCTATTTTATAATTTGGTTGCGTGTATTAAAGATATAAAATATGTGAAATGCTTAGAGCAATGCCTGGAATGTAATAAGCGCCTAATCAGTATTGCACAATTATTTCAACATATACACATATGTATATGTTCATATATGTATATGAATTCTTGTGTTTGATAAAATAAGCCCTCTAGACTTAAGCAGTTTTTTTCTAATGTCAAGCATTTGCATACCTGCAATTTGGAACTATGTACATTAAAATCACTTTCTGAAGAGATTAGTCTTTGCAAAACTTTGGTCATTTATGTGTCATCTTCCCAAGTTTTGCCGTATCCATGTATCATATTATTTCTATTCTTATTTATTTAATGTTTTTCTTTAAATGGAAAAGTTCTTTTTTTCTTTTCATATGTAAATATACGTTAATATATATTATATATAAATTAATACAAATATAATATGTCACTGGCTTAAATGGAAAAACAATATTTTTCAGATACATATGAAAATAAAGGCATCAATTTTTTTTAAAAAACGTTCAACACCTGAAGTCACTTCATATCCAAAATTTTGGGAAACTAGCAAATTTATACTTTTAAGCATCAGTCTTTTTTCACCATGTTAGATAGTTGACAAGCTTAATTTTAAAATCCTCTTGAGTGGATTTTATAATCAGTTAAGGACAATTAGAATATAAACTCTACAAAGGTGAGATCTTTGGTTTTATTTTTTGTTGTTGAAACAGGGTTATATTAGTCAGGTTTCTCTAGATGGACAGAACTAGTAGGACAGATGTGTGTGTGTATATATATATCTCTCTCTCTCTCTAAAGGGGAGCTTATTAGGTAGTATTAGCTTACATGATCACAAAGTCCCACAATAGGCTGTCTGCAAGCTAAGGATCAAGGAGAGGAAATCTGAGTCCTAAAGCTGAAGAACTTGGAGTCCGATACTCAAGGGCAGGAAGTATCCAGCACAGGAGAAAGATGTAGACTGGAAGGCTAGGCCAGTCTAGACTTTTTACGTTTTTCTGCCCACTTTATATCCTGGCCACACTGGCAGCTGATTAGATGGTGCCCACCCAGATTAAGAGTGGGTCTGCCTTTGCCAGTCCACTGACTCAAATGTTAATATCCTTAGGCAACACCCTCCCAGACATACCCAGGAACAATATTTGGCATCCTTCAATCCAATCAAGTTGACACTCAGTATGAACTGTCACAAAGGTCTTGCTGTGCTGCCTAGCCTGGTCTTGAAATTTTGGGCTCAAGCAATCCCCTTGCCTTGGCCTCCCTAGTAGCTGGGATTATAGGTGCATGGCACCAACCCAAAGGTAGGATCTCTGGTCTTATTCACTGCTTAATATATATTTGTGGAATTAATTAATTGATTCAGTTATTTACTCTCTCCACTTTCTTTACGCCATGCTTTGTGGGTGAAATGGGAATTGTGATAACATGTTTCACTATGATGGTTATAGTTACTGGGCATTCCACAGAAGAAATGGAAGAATTGGGAAACTTTGCGTCACTTCTAGGAAATTCATAAAGAAATAAAGAATCCCGTTGTTCGTGGCTACTTGTGTTTTTAAGAGCTTTTCCTCAGGATATTTGGCTTTGATACTGAACCACGTCCTCATTCACATTTTTTTCCCTTGCTTCTGGAAGTTTCCCTGTAGATTAATTTGAGTCATGAGGTTTTAAACTTTTGCAGAGGGTAGTGCTGCTGATGCTATCACAATATAATTGGAAATTTAAAAATGTGGGGTAAAATCCAGCTAGGGTATATTTGGCTTTGGTTGGATCTGCAACTTACATAACCAGCAATAACTTGGTCCCAAATGCTGAATGTTGCCTATAATTAGAAAGACCCACTTTCATAATTGAGGGTTAAAATTATTGTAACCAGTGTTTAATGGGATTACTTAAGGTATTCTTATAATCAAGATTGTGTAGGCATCCTGTTTATGCCCTTTGAAGTAAGATTCACAAAAATTGTCCCTTTAAGAAAATAAGGCCACTTCATAAAGCATGTTTCTCTTATGTTCTACTTTGCTAAATGACATAGTTTGTAAGTTTTCAAAGAGCCATCTGCATTCTATAATTAGAGCAGTATATTTTTCTTCCAAACATTTGACAAATTAAGGATCCCAAGGTCTCAAGCATAACTTTTCACAGCATGTGCATAATGCTAGAAGCTTCTGTATATATCAATTCAAGATTAGGATAGGCCATTAGTAGGAAAAACAACATTAAAAGAAAAAAAAAAGAAGTAGACGTGGAGCGATACTTGAGTTTAAACTCATGGCTCAGCCATTTACCAGCTTGGGAAATTCTCTGAACTTCACTGGGCTTTAGTTTCTCTGCAAAATTGGAATAATAGAACAGGGAAGATAAGAAAGGGTCTGAAAGGGAGAGTAGTTCAGTTCAACGAATATTTTTCCAAATATCTATCATATGTCAGGTTTTTCCTAAGTTTATATGAGAGAAAAATAGAATAGACTCCTAACCTTTAGGAAGTATATAGTCTATTTTGCAAGACAAGAAAATAAACATAATCATAGTACAGAGAGGGATTGTCAAAATGTAAAATAAATGTGGATGAGAGGCCAAATAATAAGTATATAACTTATCGTTCTTCATTTATTTATTTATATGAATATTGATTGGCACCCTTTCTGTGCCAGAGACTGAAGACACTGGAGATCCACCATTGAATAAAACAAAAAATGTCTCTGCTTTCATGGATATGTGCCATTTCATATATGCCATGGGTTGCCCGGGAGCACAAGGACTATGAAGAAGAATAAAGTAGGGATAAAAAAACAGAGAAGGAGGTGAGGGTAGAAAGAGGAGATGTCTGTGATAAGAAGATGCTTAAGCCAAGGCTTTCAGGAGGTAAAAGAGTGAGCCATGTGTCAGAAGTGTGTTCCAGCAGATGAAAGTGTGACCTTCAAGCTCTGAGTTTAGAGGGTACTTGGAGAATAGCAACAAATGAGAATGGAGCATAAATATTTTAGGGCCTCACCGGCTGTGGTAAGGATTTCAGATTTTACTCTGTGGGTAATGGGGGCCATCAGGTTTTTTAGACAAAGAGTGACATGACTCTGGCTTCTGTGTGAGGCAAGATTATTAACAAGAAAGAAGGTGAGACAGTTGGACAGATAGCAGATGCTATGACTCCTAAAGGAAAGGGTACTTTTACATCTGGATATGGTGCAATGGCTGGAGACAAGCTAGGACAGTGCTGAGCCATGGCTTGGCCTGTGGAAACTGGGGTGTGGAAGAAAGCATCACTCTCCTTCAATGCTCTGCAGAAATACAAAGACTCCAGTTGATACCAATAAATAGAACAGGTGATAAGGAAGTAGATTGAGGAAGTAGTGGGATACATGGTGATGATTTAGCCGGTTTTCCAAGGAGCACAGGGTTTTGGAAGAGGGGAAGAAGAAGGAGGTAGAGAAACATAAAACAGTAGTTGGATAAAAAGTGTTTATAGGAGGATAGCTGGCCTGAGGAGCTTCCATTTTCTGTAGCAACAATACATACCTGGGATAGAAGAGCCAATGGACATAAATTGAGATTCAAGTTCCAGTGCATCTATGGAGTCTGTGAAGGCAATTTTCCAATAAATGCTAATTTAAAACTACTTATTTAGAATTTTTCCTACCACATACAAATCCTTTAACATGATAATTTCATGCTTCAGAAACGTATTATCTAAAATAATTAAAGATTTGGGCAAAGATTTAATTATAAATCTATGTAATGCAGCTTCATTAATAACAATTTAATTTTTTAGAGTCAAAGAGTCTAGCAGTATGTATTGTTAAATGTATAATAGTATATCCTCACTATATATATAAATTCACAATATATATAATATGTACAATGATATTTAATAAAATGGAACATATTTATGGTACATTATTAATCAAACAATGCAAGTTAAAAACAACAGTTTCTTATTTTCCATTAACATATGAGGATCTTCACATCTCATATCTCAGATATCTTTATCAGGAATCTGTGGTTGAGGAGAAAGTAAAAGTTATATAATAATTTTATATAATATAAAGCAACAATTAATAAACTACTTCAAAAAGTAGTCCTTGCTTAAATATTGCTCCCTCCTCAAAACCAGTGTCCATCACAATAATGTTCTAGTTGTGATACAAAGTTGACTTTTGGATGTTATAAATATGAGGGGACTTCAAAAAGTGTATGGAAAAATTGAATTAAAATATAAAAATAAAAAATATAAACTTTATTTTTCAACATAGCCTCCATCAAGTTTAAGAAAATTTTGTCAGCAATGATACCAGCCATTTAGTCCATCCCTAAAGAACTGAGGGTTTTGGGAATTTAACCATATCAATGCAATCTTTTTTACATTATTAACTGAAGAAAAAAGGGTACCCTTTACAGATATTATAAAGATTAGGCAATAGGTAAAAGTTGCAAGAGCCAAATCAGAACTCTAAGTTGGCAGGGCACGGTGGTTCATGCCTCTAATCCCAGCACTTTGGGAGGCTAAGGTGGGAGAATTGCTCAAGCAGAGGAGTTTGAGATCAGCCTGGACAACACAGTGAAGTCTTATCTCTGCAAATAATTAAAAAATTAGCTGAGCATGGTGGCATGTGCCTGCAGTTCCGGCTACTTGGGAGGCTGAGGTAGAGGATTGCTTGAGGCCAAGTGGTTGAGGCTTCGGTGAGCTGTGATCACACCACTGGACTCTAGCTTGGTGACAGAGTGAGACCCTATCTTGAAAAAAGAAAAAGAACTCTTAGATGGATGCCTGTTGATTCCCCATTGAAAGTCTTTAAAAATTGCCTTTTTAAAATAAGGGTAATGAACAGGACCATTGGTGTAAAGAGGAAGGACTCTCTGGTGAAGTTTTCTTGGGCATTTTTTTTTTGTTTTGTTTTGTTTTACTAAAATTTTGGCTAACTTTCTCAAAACACTCTCATAATAAGCAGATGTTATCATTATTTTTCCCTCCAGAAGGTCAACAAGCAAAATGCCTTGAGCATCCCCTAAAAAACTGTTGCCATGGTCTTTGCTCTTGACTGGTCCACTTATGCTTTCACTGGACCACTTCCACCTCTTGGTAGCCATTGCTTTGATTGTGCTTTGTCTTCAGGATTGTACTTTTAAAGTCACGTTTCATTTCCTGTTACAGTTCTTTCAAAAAATGCTTCAAGATCTTGATCCCACTTGTTTAAAATTTTCATTGAAATCTCTACTCTTGCTGCAACTAATCTGGGTGCAATGGTTTTGGTACCTATTGAGTGGAAAGTTTGCTCAACTTTAATTTTTTAGTTAGAATTATGTAAGCTGAACTAATTGAGATGTCTATGGTGTTGGCAGTTGTTCGTGCTGTTAATCATCAGTCCTCTTCAATTAGGGCACAAATGAGATGAATGTTTTTCTTGCAAATTGATGTGGATGGCCTGTCACTGCAGGCTCCATTTTCCATATTGTCTTGTCGTTTCTTAAAACAACTTGTCCATTTGTAAACTGCTGATTTCTTTACGGGATTGTCCTCATAAACTTTGCAGGAAGCATCAGTGATTTCACCATTCTTCCAGAGAAGCTTCATGATCAATGTTTGTTCTTGCTTCAATTTTAGCAGAATTCATGTTTCTCTGATGGGGCTCTTTTTCAAACTGATGCCTTACCATTCTTAGTGCCTCAAACTAGATCCCATTCAGACATTTGATAACAAATTAGTACATTTTATTTTGGTGCAAAATAAAATTTTGAAATCCATATATAGCTTTTTCATAATACATATTTTTCATGACATTTTTGAAGACCCCTTGTATCTGAAGGGGATCACAGAAAGGACCAAATGTGTTCACTGGTTATTGTAAACCACTAAAAGGGCCCTAATATTCACCAATTTCAATCCCAGAATGTGGTTCTCCATAAATTGTCTTTCTTGATGCATTTGGTGTTTTCATACACACACTAATAAAGGTTCTTCCTTGACCTGGTTCATCTATGGGTTTTCTTATTGTTCCAGTACCAAGGAAAGGCAGAGGAGTCTTGACAAGTCTTTAAGTGAGGGCAGAGCAAGATGGATAAAAATCTACCAATTTAGATTAGTAGATTGTGATAAAGGTTCAGATCTTCATCATCCTCTTTGCTCTTTCCTTCCTCATCCCTTCAGACAGGTAGTATAATATGGGAATTAAGAGCCAGACTCTGGAGTCAGACTTCAATTTCTAACTAAGCAAATGTCCTCGGGTTATGACTTATTCTCTTCACTTATCTATAAAATGGAGTAAAAATTTTTATTTGTTTCATAGGATGGATGTGAGTCTTCAATGAGGTGGTTTGTGTAAAGTGCTTAAGACAGGGATGGGCACATATTAGGCTCCAATTTTATGTTAGCTACCATCTCTACCACACCTGAAACCAGTACTACATCTGCATCATCACACCTGGCACCATGAGCATCATCATCTCCAGCGCCATTATCATCATCATTCAATCAATGGTGCTAAGTGACAATGCCCACTTTCAAAATCAACCCTTCTCAATAATTTTCACTGTTAGATTTATTTTAAAAATTATATTTAAGCTCACCAGGTGGGCCATAATATCTAATAATTTAATAGTATCTTCCATATCGTACTACCTTTACTATTAAATGTTTAGCATTCAATAGCCATCATTATTAAACAGCTAAAATGATAATATTGATATTTGACTTGCTTCATTATTCCATTTCCATCTTTTAGATAACAGTCCCGAATTTAAGTGTTTTATTTTTCAAAGTATTTGAGAATAAATCTATAGTGTTATGTGAATTTAAAGTAATAAATTATACCATATAAAATGCTTATCTTCCATTTCTGATCCAAACAATCTTGTATGTCTGTCTTCAGTATTAAAGGAAATTGAGGCTTATTGTACCTTATTAGGGCAGAAGTTGCCTGCTCAATAATTCTTCAACTCTTCTTTCTTACTAAGACAAGCCGTGGTTTTGATGAGGACAACAACATATCCACTAAAAGTGTATGTTTCCCATCATCCCTTGAAGATAGGGTTTGCCATATGGCAAGGTCAGGCCAGTGAGCTACGAATGGAAGTCTCTTAGTAGAACTTCATGAGAAACACCTAAAGAACTTAACTTTCGGTACTCTTTTGTCCATTCTCCTTTTTCCTTGCTAGAATGTAGATGTAATGGCTGGAACAGCAGCAGCCGTATAGTTATTATGATGCAAGCTTTAGAGCAAAACCATACAATAGAAACAGTGAAAACTGAAAAACAGGAGACTGAGATGTAAAAATAATCTGCATTATCTAGACTATCTACTTTCAGGTCTTCAGCTAAATAAAAGAGAAATAAGCCCATAGTTGTTGGAACCCAAAAGAGCCAACATAGCCGAAGCAAGAGTAAGCAAAAAGAACAAATCTGGAGGCATCACATTACCCTACTTCAAACTATAATATAAAGCTATAATCACCAAACCAACATGGCACTGGTATAAAAATAGGCACATAGACCAATGGAACATAATAGAGAACCAGAGAACCCAGAAATAAAGACAAATACTTACAGCCAACTGATGTTTGACAAAGCAAACAATAACATAAAGTGGGGAAAGGACACACTATTCAACAATAGTGCTGAGAAAATTGACAAGCCACATGCAGAAGAATGAAACTGGATTCACAGCTCTCACCTTATACAAAAATCAACTCAAGATGGATCAAAGACTTAAATCTAAGACCCTTCTAGACATTGGCTTAGGCAAGACTTCGTGGCTAACAACCCAAAACAAAATGCAACAAAAACAAATGAAATAGATGGGACTTAATTTAACTAAAAACTTCTGCAAAGCAAAAGAAATAATCAGCAGAGTAAACACACAACTCACAAAGTGGGAGAAAATCTTAGCAAACTATGCATCTGACAAAGGACTAATGTCCAGAATCTACAAGGAACTCAAATAAATCAGCAAGTAAAAAGCCAAATTATCCCATCAAAAAGTGGGCTAAGGATATGAAAAGACAATAACCAAAGAAGACATACAAATGGCCGAAAACATATGAAAAAATGCTAAATATCACTAATTATCATGGAAATGCAAAGTAAAACCACAATGAAATACCACTTTACTCTTGCAAGAATGGCCATAATTTAAACATTAAAAAAAAAATAGATGAATAGATGTTGGCATGGATTTGGGGAAAAGAGAACAATTTTACACTGCTGGTGGAAATGTAAAGTAGTACAACCACTGTGGAAAACAGTATGGAGATTTCTTTGTCTCTCTCTCTCTTTTTTTTTTTTTTTTTTTTTTTTTTGACAGAGTTTTTCTCTAGTTGCCCAGGCTGGAGTGCAATGGCACGATCTTGGCTCACCGCAATCTCCACTTTCCGGGTTCAAGTGATTCTTCTGCCTCAGCCTCCCAAGTAGCTGGTATTACAGGCATGCACCACCATGCCCGGCTAATTTTGTATTTTTTGTAGAGATGGGGTTTCTCCATGTTGGCCAGGCTGGTCTTGAACTCCTGACCTCAGGTGATCTGCCTGCCTCGGCCTCCCAAAGTACTGGGATTACAGGCATAAGCCACTGTGCCCAGTCAGAGATTTCTTAAAGAACTAAAAGTAGATCTAGCATTTGATCCAGCAATCCCACTACTGGGTATCTACCCAGAGGAAAAGAAGTCATTATATAAAAAAGACACATACATGTTTATAGCAGCACAATTTGCAGTTGGAAAAATATGGAACCAACCCAAATGCCCATCATTCAATGACTGGATAAAGAAAATATGATGTGATTATACACACACACACACTCCATAGAATACTACTCAGCCATAAAAAGGAACAAAATAAGGGCATTCGCAGCAACCTGGATGGAGTTGGAGAGCATTATTCTAAGTGAGGTAACTCAGGGGTGGAAAACCAAATGTTGTGTGTTCTTACTTACAAGTGGGAGCTAAGCTATGAGGACACAAAGGCATAAGAATGATGCAACGGACTTTGGGGACTTGAGGGGAAGGGTGGGAGGGGGTGAGGGATAAAAGACTACACACTGGCTACAGTGTGTACTGTTTGGGTGACAGGTGCACCAAAATCTCAGAAATCACCTCTAAAGAACTTATCCATGTAACTAAACACCACCTGTTCCCCAAAACCTATTGAAATAAGAAAAATAAAAAGAAAAATAAACCCCTATTTTTAACCTACGCAGTTTTTCTTGCCTCTCTTATTCTTTTCAATATGATACACTTACTAAAATAGACTATAAGTATTTGCCTTCATTTCTATATGATAGGTTAATGCTAACATATTGCTTTTTCATAACGAAAATATTTTTCTTTTTCTTATAACCAATATATTAATAAATTCATGTTAAGAAACACGTACTCTCTGCCAATAACTGTGGTAGACATTGTGAAGAATGCAATGATTCTTTCAGATTTCGTATAAACTGGTAATAAGCTGCTTATAGACTGAACATTTACAAACCAGTGTGTAGTTTCATTACATTAATACATTAGCATCCAAAGCCTGGATATTGCAGAAGAGTTGTAATAGGAAAGATCTAGCCAGATTTCCCCTAGGATATTAAAACAATATATTTTGGGCACTTAATATTTGGTAAGAATGAAGACTAAAAACTGCATCTTGCAGGGTGTCATTACTTTTTAAAGCCCCTCCCCTACACAGAAAGCTATTTTCCAATGACAAGGAAAGTGCATTTTAGATGATTGTCCCAAAACTAGGCATTTCCTGTGAAATACATTACTATACATAGGAAATGTCATTTCAAGCCATAAATGCCTGTGAAAAGCCCATATTCTTAAAAAAAAACTATATTTAGGTCAACAACGTGTTTATTTCTCTAGATGTTTTGTGGGCTTTCTGAGTCTATCAGAGTGCTCTGAAATCCACAGAGCCCGAGTCCTTGTGGGCACAGATGTCAGAGGAATGTGTATGATTAAAAACAATCTCATCTCCAGGGAATTTTTGGCTAAATTCATAAGGGTCATCTTTTAAGGTGTAAGAATTCCCTCAATATTGTATTTATGTAGTTTAAACATTGCAAAAAAAAGTTAAGAGATAATATCGTTCATAAACCACTGGCTTTCTACAAATAAACACGGATCTGGGAAAGACGTGGGAATTATTTGTTTTTGTAGCAAAGTCCAAAGTCCTGATGTTTAATGATCATAAACTGTTGCCCTTTGTTTTTTTTTTTATTTTTATTTTTTTTTTTGAGACGGATCTGTCGCCCAGGCTGGAGTGTGGAGCAGCGCAGTGGTGCGATCTGATCTTGGCTCACTGCAAGCTCTGCCTCCCAGGTTCATGCCATTCTGCTGCCTCAGCCTCCTGAGTAGCTGGGGCTACAGGCATGTGCCACCATGCCCGGCTAATTTTTTTTTTTGTATTTTTAGTAGAGACAGTGTTTCACCGTGTTAGCCAGGATGGTCTCGATCTCCTGACCTCGTGATCTGCCTGCCTCGGCCTCCCAAAGTGCTGGGATTACAGGTGTGAGCCACTGCACCCGGCTGTTACTTCTTTTAATCAGTATGAACATTTGCTTCTTTAATATCCTCGTGATATAAGCATAACTCATTCATTCATTCATTCATTTAGCAATATAGCTATTCCAGGCACCCTTCTTAGTGCAAAAGTTACAGTAATTTACAAGAAAAAGAACTCACATCCTAATTGGAAGGAGAAAAACAAAAATAAAAATTTCTAAGTAAACACAATGTAATAATTTTGGGTAATTCCATAAAAGACAAAGATATAAAATAAATGGTAGGTTAGGGACAAATCTTGATAGAGTGATACAACAAAGTCTTTTCAAAGGAATGCATCTTATCATAGACCTGAATTATGAACAGCAGTGAATTATGCAAAGTTTCACAGAGAGAGCCTTCTGTATAGCTGTAATAGTAGGTGCAAGGCCAGGCGCAGTGGCTCACATCTGTAATCCCAGCACTTTGGGAGGCCAAAGCGGGCAGATCACTTGAGGTCAGGAGTTCAAGATCAGCTTGGCCAAGATGGCAAAACCCCATCTCTACTAAAAATACAAAAAAAAAAAAAAAAAATTGCTGGGCATGGTGGTGCACACTTGTATTCCCAGCTGCTCAGGAGGCTGAGACAGGAGAATTGTTTGAACCCAGGAGATGGAGATTTCAGTGAGCTGAGATCATACCACTACACTCCAGCCTGGGTGACAGAGTGAGACGCTGTCTCAAAAAAAGAAAATAAAGTAAAATAAAAAAAAATTGCAGGTGCCCAGAGGCAAGAATGAGCTTGAACTGTTCATGGAGCAGAATAAAAATGGGGAGATTTTTGGATCAGACTAGAAAGATACACAGGGAAAACATGTAGGGTTTCAAAGGGCACAATTAGGAGTTGCCATGTGATTCTACTCTATTGGAGGAATGAGGGGCAAGAAGACACAATCTAATTTCTAAAATGTTATTCTGGCTGCTGTGTGAAAAATGAATCAATATAGGGCAAGAGGGAAACAGGGAGACTGGTTAGGGGACTGTGGCCATCAGATAGGAAAGAGACTGCAGTGGTTTAGACCTAAGGGAAGCCATAGAGATTGCTTACAATTCATTAGATGTTGCACTCGTGCTTGAAGAATATTAAAACTCACAATGATATTTTGAAAAGGTGCTATTATTGTTCCCATTTTTCAGATGAAGAAATTAGAGCTGAGAGAGGTTTAAAAAGTTTCATAGTCGTCTAGTTGGTAAGTGGCAGATCCTACACTAATTCAGTGAACCTACAAAGAATATGCCCTTAAGTGGCACATTATCATGACTTTAAGGAAACAAATGCTGTAGATTTTCCCAGAAGGGATGATGGGAGTGAAAACCACAGGCTCAGGGTGTGAAAGCATCTGACTCTCATCTAAGGAGGGAATTTTCCTCCACAGGCCTGTCCAGACTGTAAAGGGTCTGAGGTTTGATCCTACTTGCAGACAAAGTTTCATACAGCTGGCAGAAGACATGACGCTTTTGGGTCAGAAACAAAAGACTGTATTATGCACAGCAAATATCATGAGCCTCATGTTTGTGTTGGCTCCTATTGCCCTCCAAGTCTCATGGTTGGGAGGACCAGGGTTGTCTGCATAGAGGGGACCAAACAGGCTTGCATTGCAACTGAGAAATATTGAGCTTGAGGAATTCACTGCTGTTACAACAGTGAGCAGTAAGTAAGCCTAGTTGTTGTCTAGGAGGAAAAATTTCCTCATCCCTCAAAGCTTCTGACTGCAAACAGAACCCTGAAAAGCGACCTGGGTCAAGAGCAGTCAGGGCCTTCATTCTTGGCGTGGCCAGCAGGAATGTGCAGGGGTATTCAGAGCCCATGGCCACTGCTCCTTCCCGCTCAGATTTTCAGCTCACCTCAGAGGGAAAAGAACCATCTTTGGAAGAGCCAGTTCCTTGGGATTGATACAAGAAATTGCAGCAAATTTAATCTCACACAGTTTTAGAAAAGGGCAGGGAACAACAGGAAATTAGAGTACAGTTGACCCTTGGACAACAAGGCGGTAAGCGGTGCTGACCGTCCGTGCAGCTGCAAATCCAGGTGTAACTTTGATTCCCTGAAAACTTAGCTATTGATAGCCCACTGTTGACTGGAAGCCTTACTAATAACATACACAGTCCATGAACACGTATTTTGTATGTTATATAGATGATACACTGTATTCTTACAATAAAGGTAACTGGAGAAAAGAAATGTTATTAAGAAAATTATAAGGAAAATAAATTGATGATTCATCACAGGGAAGTGAATCATCATAAAGATCTTCATCCTAATCATCTTCATGCTGAGTAGGCTGAGTAGGAGGAGGAAGAAAAGGGGTTGGTTTTCCTGTCTCAAGGGTGCCAGAGGCAGAAGAAATTTCACGAATAAGTAGACCTGTGCTGTTCAAACTGTGTTGTTCAAGGGTCAACTCTACTGGTATAAGAGTATGAATTCTAGCTGGGCACAGTGGCTCATTCCTGTAATCCCAGCACTTTGGGAGTCTGAGGTGGGCAGATCACAAGGTCAGGAATTCGAGACCAGCATGGCCAATCTAGTGAAACCATGTCTCTACTAAAAATACAAAAATTAGCTAGGCATGGTGGCTCATGCCTGTAGTCCCAGCTACTCAGGAGGCTGAGGCAGAAGAATCACTTGAACCTGGGAGGCGGAGGTTGCAGTGAGCCAAGATTGCACCACTCCAGCCTGGGCAACAGTGCAGGACTCTGTCTCAAAAAAAAAAAAAAAAAAAAAAAAGAGTATGAGTTATTTTGGCTACAAGCAAGAATATTCACTTGCCAGGCTCTTAAAAGGAGTATTTTACTTTCTCACATAAAACAGAGTTCTAGAGAAAGGTGATTTTGCTGGTGATGGTTCAGTAGTTCAACCTTAGGCTCCAGGTCAGTTTCCTGTGATTCTCTAAACCCTCCACTCACAGTTACAAGATAGTCCTGAAACTTCTTAGCATGGTGTCTTTACCCAACAATTTTGAAAGCAAGGAGGAGTGGTGCAGAGTATTTCTTTTCCAACTCCATCCTCTTATCTGGTGGGAACTCATTCTCCCAGTGCGCCCCCAGAGATTTTTGCTTTTATTTCTCTTCTGTCACACCTGGGTCACATGATCACCCTTAGATTGGGGTCTGCTTCTCTCTTTCCTGAGGAATCTCTGCCAGACAATTGAATAAAATTGAGGTTCTGTGTCTTAGTCCTTTCAGGCTGTTGTAACAATATACCATAAATTGGGTGGCTTATAAACAACAAACTTTTATTTCTCACAGATCTGAAGACTAACAAGTCTTAGATCAAGGTACCAGCTGATGTAGTGTCTAATGAAGGCCCATTTCCTGATTCATAGGCACAATCTTTTCGCTGTGTCTTCGCTTCACAGAAGGAGCGAGGGAGTCTCTGGGGCCCTTTATATAAAAACTTTCATCTAACTCATGAGGTTCCCACCATCATGACCTGCTTCCCTCCTAAAGGCTGCATCTCCTTGTACCATCCCATTAGTGATTCGGTTTCAACATAGGAATTTTGAATATGAACATATGAATACGTGACTAAGAATACACGAACGAACAGCCAAACCATAGCATAATGTGACATAGGAAAAAAGTTGCTGACCTTTGGGTTGGCATCCTTCTACCCCAGTTTCTCTCTGGCATTTAGACAAGGGCACTGAGGAAGCAGGATGACCTGGCTTGCCATCATCACTAAAGCAAGTGGTGACTGCCTAGGTTGTTACCCAGGGGTAGCAGTGAAAAGGATTCTGTCGTTTACACCAGCCTAGTTGAAGATGGATACAGAGCCTGCCAATTAATTTGGCAAACAGCTCTACTTCAGTGAACTTTAAATAAAGAGCACAAAAGAGGACAAGTGGGAATGATTCTGTAATCTGACTCAAGCCTGGCGTGTTCCTGAGTCACTGAACAGAGCAGGGAGAAAGTCCTCGTGGCATATGCTGTCAACTGGCAGAAAGTAGAAGGTAGTGGAGCGAAAGCTGTTTGCGTGCCTGAAACCTGTCACAAAAATCCCAAACAAGCAAAATGAATGCTACGTTTCTCAGTGGGGGACACAGCCCAGCATTCGGCACAGTCTGTTTGCTTGCAGCTTTAGTCAGCATTATTTTTCCCCTTTTAATAATATTCACCATATTGACAGTAATTTGCAGATTTTTAATTTCTGCATATGTTCCTACTGAAATAATCCTCCTATTTTGCCTTCCTGAGACCTTGTTGAAGAAACCACCTGTGCTAAGCAAAGAAAGAAAGAAAGAAGGAAGGAAGGAAGGAAGGAAGGAAGGAAGGAAGGAAAGAAGGGAAGAAGGAAGGAAGGAAAGAAATTGTACATTTATCAGAAAACATCCTTGGAAAATTCTCCGGGCTTTTGCACAGAAAATCTTGCCCCTATGGAAATGACAATGGCAACATTAAAAAATTTATTGTTATGAATGGGAATATAATCATGGGATATTTTTCATTGAGAATTATTGTACACTATTAGGTCTACAATATATTTTTAAAGGCTTTAAAAAAAACTTCTTGGTGTTTTTACTTGCCAAGCACATTTATCACACAGTCTATAATTGTCATTTACTAAAGTTCCTAAGTGTACCCAGAACTATGAATCTTTATGTGGACAGCTCTGTGTGTGTGTGTGTGTGTGTGTGCGTACACACTTATTTGTATGTAGTAAATCTTAAAGGGACATCAACGATGGATCCATATAGGCAACTGGTTCAAATATTGGCCCAAATAATAATATACTTAAACTAGAGAATTATTGTAGATCCAGTAGGTTCTGGTGGTTGAGAGTATGGCTCTAGGTTCTAGTCAGACTCTGAGATTTCCATTCTTACCCTGGTGTTTGACCTCAGAAATTTCCTTAATTTCTCTGAGCCTTAGTTTCATTATATACTGATTGAGTTAGTAACAGCAAAAACAATATAGCAGTCATAGCAGTAATAATGATGAACTGACACTAATGATACTTTTATCTAACAGTTCCTGAGAAGAACGACTCTAAGCCCTTCTCATGGTTTCATTCATTCGTATTTTTTCCAGCTTTACTGAGATATCATTGACAAATAATAATTACATACATAGTGTACATATGGCCTTAAATTATGTATTTAAGGCCGGGCGCGGTGGCTCACGCCTGTAATCCCAGCACTTTGGGAGGCCGAGAAGGGTGGATCACCTGAGGTCGGCAGTTCAAGACCAGCCTGACCAACATGGAGAAACCCTGTCTCTACTAAAAATACAAAATTAGCCAGGCATGGTGGCACATGCCTGTAATCCCAGCTACTCGGGAGGCTGAGGCACGAGAACCGCTTGAACCCGGGAGGCGGAGGTTGCGGTGAGCTGAGATCGCGCCACTGCACTCCAGCCTGGGCATAAAAGAGCGAAACTCTGTCTCAAAAAAAAAAAAAAAAAAAAAAAAAAAAAAAAAAAAAAATTATGTATTTAAAATATACAAATTGATATTTTGATTTATTCATACACTGTAAAATGATGACCACAACCAAGCTAACTAACATATTCATCAGTCCACATAGTTCCCATTTTTTTTCTTTTTGCTTCATTTTTCTTTTGTGGCAAGAACACTTAAGATCTACCCTCAGCAAATTTCAGGTACACAATATGGTCACTCTACACTACAATCAGCAGTTAGCAATCACCATGCTGTACCTTAGGTCTCCAGAGTTCAGTCATTTTCCGTAACTGAAACCTTTTATCCCTTGACTGACATCTCTCTATTTTCCCTTCTTCCCTCCTCCCCCAACTACCACCATTCTTCTCTCTGCCTCTGTGAGTTTGACTTTTTTAGATTCCACAAATAAGTGAAATCATGCAGTCTTTCTGTATTTGGTTTATTTCACTTAGTTTAATGTCCTTTAGCTTCATCCATGTTGTTGCAAATGGCAATATTTCTTTTTTAAATGTTATTAATAATAATAGGGGTTTCTTAGGATAAAATGCAATGTTACGTGTCTAGTACGCTACTTCATTTGTTGTGACTGTTTTAAAATACGTAATAGCCAAACTAATATTAATTGAATGATTGAATTGGGCAAGCAAGTCAAAATGGGACAGTCCAATTATGCGTCTAGATCCAGCCAAAGAGTTCCAGTCTGTATCGTTATTTAATTTTAAAGGCAATGCCAAGGCCTTCTGGTCAAAAGGTTTTCAAAGTACATCCTACCCTGCTAGAATTCACAAAAACACATGATAGGAAAGGATCTGTTGTCTAGATTCTTTTAAAGTAGACACTGAAAATTTTCCACATGTTTGAATGTAGATGTGGCTATTTCTAGCGAGAACCTCAAGAGTTTAATTAAATATTTGCACAACAGATTTTTTAAAAGAACATTTTGGAAGGAGGGTTGCACCACCTGCTGCAGTTCCAGATCGGCTCATCGCCCAGTTGGCGTCTTCTTTTTCCGTGTCTGGCACACAGTAGCTGAGGACACCCGGCCCTCCTCACGGGAAAGTTTCAGATGGGCTTTTTTGCCTCCTGGTTTCAGCTGAGTTGCTAAGCCCTTCCCTGTTGACTTTTTAAAAATGAACACAGAAAACTGGCTACCATTCATTCATTCATTCATTCTGCAAAGAGTACCCGGAGAGATCTTTGAAGAAAGGAAGTCAAATCTCGATCTCTCTCTCTTTTTTAATGTTTAAAAGATCTGGCAGTTTCTCATGGTACCCAGAAGAAAAGTCCAACCCCTTAACGCCACCAGGGTCCCTGCTTCGCCTGGCTCTGTCCCATGTCACACTCCCTGTGTTGTTGCTTCAGCTGCCCCTGACTTACTGCCTTTCACCGAAGCGGTCAAACTCACTCAGCCCCAGGCCTTGACTCCTGCAACATGTTTCTCTGCACCCCTTCCACAAGTTACTCAGCTCAGATATTTCTCCCCAGGGGAGGCTGCCGTACCCATCCTACTGAAAGTTACTCTCTCCAGTGCCTAAAACAGTGCCAGACATGTAAGAGGTGCTAGTTGTTAATTAATTTAAATTGCATGTGTTGTGCTTCTACTGTGTGAAAACTGTTCTCTTTTTAAAAAAAGATATTTAGGGCCAAGCACAGTGGCTCACATGTGTAATAACAGCATGTTGGGAGGCTGGGGCAGGAAGATTGCTTGAGCCCAGCAAGGAGTTTGAGACCAGCCTGGGCAACAGAACAAGACCCTGCCTCTACTAAACACTTTAAAAAAAAAAAAAAAAATTAGATGGGCCTGGTAGTGCACGCCTGTAGTCCCAGCTACTCAGGGGGCTAAGGTGGGAGGATTACTTGAGCTCAGGGGTTCAAGGTTGCAGTGAGCTGTGATCCTGCCACCACACTCCTGCCTGCAACAGAGCGAGATACTTCTTAAAAAAAAAAAAAAAAAGTGGGCATAGAATTAGAAATGAGCATTCATGAGATTTTAAGTGACCCCTTAGAAGAAGAAAGGGGAAGTCTCTCTAAACCTATTTTGGTTCCAGGGGTTACCCTGACCCTCCTGAACTCCTCCCGAAGAAAGAATAAGAGAAGAAGAGTAATAGCTAATATTTGGATCCATGTATTTGTCTTTAAATGGCTACAGTAGCCAGGCGGGTAGAAATCAACCTGATTTTAAAGAAAGGAGAAAAGGTGAGGCTTGCAGCCAAATTCAAGAGTCATGCCTCATCTAAAATCATTCAAATTCATTCTTTCTTAAAAAGGTAGCTTTTGCCACTGATTTGGCTGGCTGGTTTCTAATTCTTGAAACAGTGTTTACTCTGCCAAGTGCTCTCCTATGCATGTGGCATATACTCTTTCACTGAACATCCACAACCTCCCTGTGAAGGAGTGACTGTTGTTGACATCATTTCCATACGTGGCACTTGAGGTTTATAGAGCAGGGCAAACTTCTTCTGTAAAGGGGCCACATAATAAATATTTTAGGCTTTGTGGGCTATAGAGTCTGTGTTGCGGCTACTTAACTCTGCCTTTGTAGCTTAAAAGCAGCCTCGGACGTTATGTAAACAATGTAACTGTCTACAGAAACAAGCAGCAGGTGGGATTTAGCCTGCTATCGTTTGCCAGCCCCTCTTATGGGTCATAGTTGATTTGCTTGCATTTAAATAGCTGTTAAGGCCGGTCGCAGTGTCTCATGCCTGTAATCCCAGCACTTTGGGAGGCCGAGGAGGGTGGATCACGAGGTCAGGAGATCGAGACCATCCTGGCTAACATGATGAAACCCCATCTCTATCAAATGTACAAAAAATTAGCCAGGCATGATGGTGGGCACCTATAGTCCCAGCTACTTGGGAGGCTGAGGCAGGAGAATTGCTTGAACCTGGGAGGTGGAGGTTGCAGTGAGCCGAGATCGTACCACTGCACTCCAGCCTGGGTGACAGAGTGAGATTCTGTCTCTAAATAAATAAGTAAATAAAAATAGCTGTTAAGTGACAACTAGAGTTTGGACAAAGGTGGTCCTGCTTCCTGATTACCATCTTGCACTTCTGTCTCTCCTCCTGCTGGTCCATCCAGTAGGTCAGGGGCACTATAATTGGTAATAACTATAATAAATATTTATTGCATGCTTGCTATACACCAGGCAGTATCTATGGGACCTACCGAACATCTATCCATCTAGCAGCCTATCAACATCATCTCTCTATATTCAATAATTTATCCTTGCAATGTTGAAGGCAGGGGCCAACACCCAATATCTGAAAGAAAAGGCTAAATTTATTGATTGCCAAGCAAGGGAGAACTCTTCTGAAAAGGCTTAGTGTATCTCTGAGCAAGCATAAAAGGCTGCACTTTGCAGGGTTTGGGGCTGATCCTTTTTAAGGTTTGAGGATATGTGGAGTTGAAGCATTGGCGGGCTTTTTGAAGCACATCGTTGAGGAGTTGCTGTCAGAAGAGCAGGTTTGGGTGTTTTCTTGGATAGTTTTGATGCAGGGCAGGTGAGCCCCAAAGGGAGCTTGGCCCAAGAGGGTTATTGGCTTTGCCTATGAAAGAATTGAAGGGCAAGCCAGAAGTAGAAGAAAACAGCTTTACTGAAGAGGCAGTGTTACACTCCAGCAGTGTTGCAGCTCTGTGACTGCTTCTGCAGAGCAGGGCTACACCGTAGGCAGAGAGTAGCAGCTCAGGACAGTTCTGCTGCCGTATTCATACCTACTTTTATTTATCTATTAATTAATTAATTAATTAATTAATTAATTTTTATTTGAGACGGAGTTTCACTCTTGTTGCCCAGGCTGGAGTGCAATGGCGCAATCTTGGCTCACTGCAACCTCTGCCTCCCAGGTTCAAGCAATTCTCCTGCTTCAGCCACCCGAGAAGTTGGGATTAGAGGCATGCACCACCACATCCAGCTAATTTTTGTATTATTAGTAGTAGAGACAGAGTTTTACTACGTTGGCCAGGCTGATTTCGACCTCCTGACCTCAGGTGATCCTTGACCTCCCAAAGGGCTGGGATTACAGGCATGAGCCACCATGCTGGGCCATACCTACTTTTAATTGCATGCAGATTAAGGGGTGGTTTATGTAGAAATTTCTAGGGAAGGGGTAGTCACTTTTCGGTCATTCGATCATTGCCATGAAAAGGGGCAGCAACTCCTGGATGTTGCCGTGGCAATGATAAATCGACTTGGCACACTGGTGGGCTTGTCTGATTGGAAAGCTGCTTCCGCCACAGCCCTGCTTTAGATAGTTCTCAATCTGGTTCTGTGTCTGGGTCCTACCTCTGGAGTTGTGTCCTGCATCCTTCCTCAGTTTGGGATGGATCTGAAAATCATTTCTGGTGATTACTTCTGCCTGGGATGGACTAGTCCCAAAGTACAATCAGTAATTTGTTTCTCTTGAACTAGATTCTAAGAACTGTTGAGCTTATGACAATTCTATAAGGTAGAAACTCTTATTCCCATTTCATGTATGAGAAACCTGAGGCATGTGGAGGTTGCGTGGGTTGTCCAGGTTCTTAAGGCTGTTAAGCGGTCAAACCAGGATTTTAAAACTGAAAATTTGGCTCCAGATTCCAGACTCTTAGCCAGGATTCTCTTCTGTCTCCCATAGCCAGTGTTTGCTTTCTGTGAATGTCACAAGTTGATCACTTACAGGCATTAAATTAATTCCTAGTTTGCATCTGTAGATTTTATTCATGTTAATCCATCATTTGTTCTCATTTCCATTCCATCTTTTAGGTAACAAATGACCACTTAAAGAACATCTACAAGGCCAAATTCCTAGATTTGAAATGCAGTGCCATTTAAGGTAATTGTTCCTAATATTTTTAGCTTCTAACCAAAAAGTCAGGCCTGCTTTTGCTGAAAGGTTAATAAGCAGAAATCTCTACTTCACAGAACATCAGGACAGATGAATGACTAGATGAACGATAATGCAAAATTATAGCCTAGTTTAACCCTACTGGGTTTGTTCTTGACTCTTAGATCAACCTTGCAAAAGGTTAAATGGGAAATTAAGGGAATAGACAAGTCTATCTCTCTACAAATTTATGTTTCACCTCCTGCAGCTCCCAGGACTAAATAGTCACGGCTTGCAATTATAGCAGAAAGAGGAGAATTATAACTAGAGAGTGATAATTGTCTCCTACTCAAACACAGACGGGCTCAGAGAACAGACTTGGACTCAGACTTATTTTCCCCAATAACTAGATACAAAATTCTGCAAAATGGGCTGAATCTATCCATATGTATTAGTTTCCTAGGACTGCTTTAACAATGTACCGCAAACTGGGTGACTTAAAACAATAAAATTTTTTTGTCTCATGGTTCTGGATCCCAGAAGTCTGAAATCAAGGTGTCAGTAGGGTAACGCTCTGAGCGAAGCCTCAGTGGGTGAATCCTTCCTTCCCTCTTCTAGCTTCCGGTATTTGCTAGCAATCCTTGCATTCCTTGGCTCGCAGATCCATCACTTCAATCTCCTTATCCCTGTGTGTCTCTTTCCCTGTGTCTCTTCTTTTCTTATAAAACCACCATTTGTATTGGATTAAAGGCCCACCCTACCAACTATGACCTCACCTTAACTAACTACATTTACAGTGACTTTATTTCGAAATGAGGTCACATCCTGAGGTGTTGGAGGTAGGACATTAGCCTAGACTTTATTTCTAAATAAGGTCATATTCTGATGTGCGGGGGGTAGGACTTTAGCTTCTCTTTTCAAAAGACACGATTCAACCCATAACACAAGGATTCTATGTTTTTATTTGTTTTAGGATGATAAAATCGCCTTCCTCATCGGAGTACTAAGGGAAAGTACTGAGATTTAAGTGCTTTGAGGAAAAAGTGCTAGGTTAATTATTTAACACATCACTGCCAGATTAATCCAAAAGATGAGTGCCTAGTCACGAGACCGTCTTTATGAAGCCTCGAATTCTTTAATGCTGACTCCACTATCTTCCTTTATACAGGAGATAAGCTTCCAAAGATGTATTTTTGTCAGAATAATAAGTAACTTCAAAATAAGTGAGATATACACAAAAGGATCATAATTTCTGACCTAGATGTGATTCTGCAGCAAGTTTCACAAATTGCTTTCTTTATTTATAGACTGGACACTTCTTGAGAGAAAACCTTTTTCTCCCCAGAGATGCAGAGGAGTGTTTCTTTTGATTGTTCTGGAAGAAAAGGAAAGTTTCATCAACATTGAAAAAACATTTTTTTTTTTTTTTCATCAAACTTATAGAAAAGAATGACAATTCAGACCACAGTTTAATGGAGGATGCAGGAAGTACACTCAGGCCTCTTAAAAGTAAGGTTTGCATGAAAATGAAAAATATTCCCATAATCTTGCTTTGGATTTTGTTGCTCATTGACTCATCTATTCAACAAATATGGGGCACACTAAATGTCGGACACAGACACCAGATATGCAAGGATATATAAGAAGTGGTCCATGCCACAGGTGAGTGGGGAGTATGCGTTAATGAGACAGCCATGCTATGATAATTTCCACTGAAGAGGTGATACCAAAATGCTGTGGTTACAACTCATGCCACTGACAAAAATAAGGAAAAGGTTTTCTCAGGCAGAAACAAAATCAGGGAGAGCGACTGTGTGTGTTAGCCTGTTCTCATGCTGCTAATAACAACATACACAGTACTGGGTAATGTATAAAGGAAAGAGTTTTAATTGACTCACAGTTCCACATGGCTGGGGAGGCCTCGCAATCATGGCAGAAGATGAAGGAAGAGCAAAGGAATGTCTTACATGGTGGCAGGCAAAGAGAGAATGAGAATCAAGCGAAAGGAGTTTCCTTTTATAAAACCATCAGATCTCCTGAGACTTACTTACTCACTACCACTAGAACAGTATGGGGGAAACTGCCCCTATGATCCAATATCTCCCACCTGGTCCCTCCCACAATGTGTAGGAATTAGGGGAGCTACAATTCAAGATGAGATTTGAGTGGGAACACAGCCAAACCATATCACTCTGAAAAGGCCAAGGGGTATAGATTCTGTGTTATTATCTCTGTGTAGCTGGAGTGTAGAGTTGAGATGTGTGAGGAAAGTGGGTCAGTGAGAGACGAGGGCAGAGAAGCAGGCTGGGCCATGTGTAGATATCTTCTTTATGTCCTTTCAAAGAATTTTGACTCTACTATTGTAGGGTAAAAAATTTTTTCATTTCATTAATGCTATTTGCTTTTCTTCTTCTTCTTTCTTTCTTTATTTATTTATGTATTTTTGAGACAGGGTCTCACTCTGGTGCCCAGGCTGGAGTGCAGCGGTGTGATCACAGCTCACTACAGCCTCCACCTCCCAGGCTCAAGCAATCCTCCTTCTTTAGTCTCTGGAGTAGCAGGGACTACAGGTGCATGTCTCCATGCTCAGCTAATTATTTTGATTTTTTTTTTTTTTTGGTAGAGGTAGGGTCTTGTTATGTCTCCCAGGTTGATCTTGAATTCCTAGCTTCAAGCAATTCTCATGCAGTGGCCTCCCAAAGTGCTGGAATTGCAAGTGTGAACCTCTGCACCTGGCCTAATTTTTTCTTATTTTAAATTAATCTGAACTTTTTATACAAAATGTAAAGTGTGGAAAAGTATCAATATAAAAATTGGAATAATCTGTAATCTCAACATCAAGATAAAATTTTTTGTGTTTAGTATATAACCTTCAGTCTTTTTTACAATTAGATAAGTATGATGTATTTATTTCATTTTTGGTTTACTTGTTACCATGTTTAAATTTCTGTATTTGTATCTACCCATATACCTAGAGAATTTTGTCTCCATTTTAAAAAGAAGATTAACTCTGGTGGCTAGGACAGGTTCTAGAGTTGTGGGTGATATCAAGATAGCTATTGCAAATAGTTTTGAACTCTCGCCGTTCTTGGCTGTAGAATTGATTCAGTCTTGATGTATTGTAACACATGATGTGATTCAGAGAAACAAAATATGGTTTCCTTTTTTATGAGGGGGAATTTTGAGTGATAAATGTAACAGAAAATGTCTTGGGTAGATGAAGAAAAACAGCAGGGTTGAAGCATTGCATTGATTTTCTGAAAATAAGCATCTTGTATTATTTAAACTTACAGCCTGACCATGTTAAAGATATGACAACTTAAGCCTAAAAATGCTGTAAATTGCATTCTTACAAGGCACATACGCTTTGCTTGCAATATTGCAAGAATGTCAAATAATGTGCTTGAACAATTCTTAGATCAAAATAATTTCATATTATACCTGAGACATTTTATTTCTCCTTGAAATTCAAGACAATGACAATATCATCAGAAAGAATCAAAATAGACCCAATGGGCATTAGGTAAAATAACATGAATGTGGGATTGTACAATGCCTCTCAGGCTTTGTCTAACTCTAAGATGGTTTAAAATTTTTTGACTCGAAAAATCAGTAGTTTGTTGCAATTTCAACAATATTTAATGATATCCACAAATAGCACTAATCAAGAGAATTCAAAATAGTAAATCAAAGTGCATTTTTTTGCCTTGTCTTAAATTAGGGATTGTATACTACTTTTAATTTTCTTGTCTTCTTAAACAAAAATAGAGACAAGGATCTTGCTATGTTGCCCAGGTTAATCTCAAACTCCTGGCCTCAATTGCTGCCTCAGCTTCTCAAAGTGCTGGTATTACAGGTGTAAGCCATTATGCCTGCCCATAGACTATATTTTAAAATTCACACATCACCACAAACTAATAACTTTTATCTATGATGACTTTCATATCTTCAAAGATAAAGAAAAATTACTTAAGTGTCTAGAGGGAAAAAATCAAATTATCTGTAAAGAAATAAAATTCAATGCCTTCTGGGACTTCTAGGAGTGGGGGACTTAAGACAGGGCTTTCCTATTGGTAAAAGATCATTTTTAGGAAGAGATAAAATCACAGCTTTTATATAGATACAAAAATGAACATGTGTTAAATATTTTACTTTACTCAAGTAAGGATCCAGGCTGATGTTATAACTGGTTCAAAGGGAAAGTCAAAACAACACAGTTTATCTGGGGTAAAGGAGTGTCAAGATGAATTGCAAACAATGACACAAACTGTTTTCTCCCAGGGTTGGAGGGGAGACAGTCTGGACCTCCACCAGATAAGACATACTTTGCATATTTACTGGTTATCTGCAATTTATAGAGTTGTAAGATAGCTCAAAATCAAGGAATAGAGCTATACTCTGATAACCAAAAAGGGTATGTTATAGATGATGCATAGTCTTCCATGGAAACCCAATTTTTTCATTTCACAATGCCCTCCCCACCTCCTGGTTATGTTGTCTTATCTTTCCTGTTATACCAGCCTTCTGCAAAACTAACCTCCAGAATTCAATGAAATGATGCCTACATGTTTAGAAGGAAAAAAAAGAGAATAAAGCAAGACTATAAGCCCAAACATACTGCTATTACTCTTCAATGGACAGGTACTCCCATGGCAATAACATGTTCCATGAACCCAAGAACTTCAGCTGTTTGGTCCACTACTAGTGACAGATTCTGTTTATTGTTGTCTGATACAATTATTACAGCCCTCTTTAAAATGGAAAAGTACACAAAATAATGAATACAGAATTGAGTACAGAACAAATTTTTATTTAGAGTGAGAAAATAAATCATTTAATAATTCATAAATCATAAAAAATCATAAATCCCAAGTTACAATTTATTTTAAAGTTGATAAAAACCATATGTTACAAAGTCTAGAAACATGGCATATTATTCATTTTTTTGTAGATTATGACTCAAACCTCTGCAGTACCTTTCCTCTACTTTTTTATGGATATAACTTTCAATCATTTCTTCATGTGACAATGATTTTATAACATTTTCTAGAGGGAGAATCAAAAGCAAATTCAGTCTTTCTTCTACTATGATTCATGATCTCTATTTTGAGGGCAGTTTTGTGTGCTGTTCTGTTTGGATCCATGAGACTTCATCAGGACAAAATGTGTCAAATAAGCTGAGATGAGATTTAATATGGTGGCACTCATACTTTGCGGATGGTACACTATAAATTCAAGGGTTCTGAAATTCTGTTTCTCATAATTCTTAACAAAAGAGAAATGAAAATGTGTGGTGCATTTATTGTCACTTATGCTATTTTATCGATTCCTAATAATAGAGATCTTTGTGTCAGGGTTTTCCATAGAGTAGCATCTGACTGTGAACATTCAAATGTCATTTCTCCTCCATGTCCCGTGTACTTTTGGGGTCAGGATCATATCTCTTTTTGATATAATTTCTGTTCTCTCACTCAAGTTGGTCACTTGATTTGATTTTTCTTTCTTCTCCCACTTCTTGAAGTATATTACACTGTCCCTTGTTAATTTAGACTTAAGAGTTCAATGGAATTTTAAATACATAAATGTAATTTCTGCCCAAGGCTAAAGACTGGGCATATTCATGTCATGATGCCAGGATAGTCAACCTAGTAGGCACTGAGAATCTCAATAGGCAATTTCTATGCCAGAACAGTTAGCAAAAAAGTGAACACATCAATAACTATGAATCACTTAAATATATCCCACTAAAACCAAAAATAATGTATCCTAAATTTATCTCTCTCTTAGCCAGATCCAAACAAAATTCATGATTACTCTACCACCATCTGATGAAAAAGAAAGTATAACAAACAGGCAGTTTGTGGGGAGGGAGACAGCTATCCTATGTAATTGTAGTTAAAATGTGTGTCTGTGTGAAGATATTGCTAGTAACCCTCCCTCATTTCCTGCCCTGTTCCCAATGTCTTGCCCTTTACATGAACTAGGCACTTAATAAACCTATGTTTAAGGACTAAATAAATTATTGATAAAAGAAGGATATATTCATGCGAGGTTTTTGTTACACTCAAGAATGGCTAGGACATACAGAAAATACTATTCAGAAGGTTTTTAAGAACTGGTATTCAATTTATTAAGATTATAAATGTAAAAGTAAAATTAGCTCTTTCTTAACCTTTCAGTGAAGTTCACAAATTTATTCTATTTATAAATTCAGTAGATTTTAACCATCACTTTCAAGGGAGCTTTGACAATATTTGGTTCCTTTTACAAGCTTAAACACCCATAACATTTTCAACAGCTTTTATAAATTTAATGTATTTGCTCTCTTTAATGATTTTAAAAGCCTGGCTTAATAAAAACAGCTTTCTGAATATTTACCAAGTCTGTTCATTGACCAATGTTTAAAGTCATAAAAATATCAGTTTTTTTTTTTTTTTTTAGAACTTGGAGTTTTTTTTTTTTTTTTAAATATGCTTTAAGTTCTGGGATACATGTGCAGAACATGCAGGTTTGTTACATAGGTATACACGTGCCATGGTGGTTTGCTACACCCATCAATGTGTCACCTACATTAGGTATTTCTTCTAATGCTATCCCTCCCCTAGCCCCCAACCCCCTGACAGGCCCTGATGTGTGATGTTCCCCTCCCTGTGTCCATGTGTTCTCATTTTTCAACTCCTACTTATGAGTGAGAACATGCGGTGTTTGGTTTTCTGTTCCTGTGTTACTTTGCTGAGTATGATGGTTTCCAGCTTCATCCATATCCCTGCAAAGGACACAAACTCATCCTTTTTTACAGCTGCATAGTATTCCATGGTGTATATGTGCACATTTTCTTTATCCAGTGTATCATTGATGGGCCTTTGGGTTGGTTCCAAATCTTTGCTATTGTGAACAGTGCTGCAATAAACATATATGTGCATGTGTCTTTATAGTAGAATGATTTATAATCCTTTGGGTATATACCCAGTAATGGGATTGCTGGGTCAAATGGTATTTCTGGTTCTAGATCTTTGAGGAATTGTCACACTGTCTTCCACAATGGTTGAACTAATTTACACTCCCACCAACAGTGTAAAAATGTTCCTATTTCTCCACATTGTCTCCGGCATCTGTTGTTTCCTAAAGCAATGGCAACAAAAGCCAAAATTGACAAATGGGATCTCATTAAACTAAAGAACTTCTGCAAGGCAAAAGAAACTATCATCAGAGTGAACAGGCAACCTACAGAATGGGGGAAAATTTTTGCAATCTATCCATCTGACAAAGGCTAATATCCAGAATCTACAAAGAACTTCAACAAATGTATAAGAAAGAAAAAACATCAAAAAGTGGGTGAAGGATATGAACAGACACTTCTCAAAAGAAGACGTTTATGCAGCCAACAAACATATGAAGAAAAGCTCATCATCACTAGTCATTAGAAAAATGCAAATCAATCAAAACCACAATGCAATACCGTCTCACGTTAGTTAGAATGGCGATCATTAAAAATATAAGAATTTTTAAATTTCTTAAAATATTTCCAATGCATACAGTATGTCCACATTTACTATTTACAGAAAAATAGTATTACTATGGTTTTGTTAGTCATAATTTTTATGCTTAAAGTGCAAGAGATGTGTTGCCACTTAAGGAAAATAGTTACCATTCCAATTAACTGAATTTATTCGTGACCAAAGGTTTTATCCAGAACATTAGCAAAAGATTTCCTGGATTTTTACTGGTTATCCTGCCGAGACTCACTGAGCACTGTTTTATAGTTTTCTTTTCCCATTTCTGTAACTTCAGAATGTAGCCAAGTAGTCTATTTTCTCAAATTCAAGTTATACATGTTCACTAATTCATAAGTCTATTCACTAGGCGCTATCTCTCTGTAACTCTTCTAGTTTTTTAAGAAAGTTGGACACTTTATTTGATTTTGCTTTTTCCCCCCCACCTCTTGAAGCATATTACATTGTCCTTTGCTAACTCAGACTTAAGAATTTGATGGAATTTTGAAGGCATAAATATAATTTCTGCCCAAGGATAAAACTTGTCAGTTTTATGGTATTACTTTTTAACATAATATTCTCAAATCTATACAACTGATGGAGATGTTTACAATGATATTCAGTTAAATTTTGTATGCCTCACATGGCCTTTGTCTGGTTTGCATTAAAACTCATGAGGTCATTCTCCTGGCAGAAAAATAAAGGTATGTTTCCTGAAGAAAAATTAGATGCCTTCCTGCTATTCATAAGAAAGCATCAAAGTAAATAATTGCAAGGCCAGGCATGATGGCTCAGACCTATAATCAATCATAGCACTTTGGGAGGCCAAGGTGGGTGGATAGCTTGAGTCCAAGAGTTCAAGACCAGCCTGGCCAACATGGTGAAACCACATCTCTACTAAAAACAAAAATTGGCAGGGCATGGTGGCTTGCACCTGTGGTCCCAGTCACTCAGGAGGCTGAGACTGAGACATGAGAATTGCTTGAACCCAGGAGGTGGAGGTTGCACTCCAGCCTGGGAGACACAGCGAGACTGTGTCTTAAAAAAAAAAAATGAATTTCAGAGAAGGAAAATGATGGTATTGAAAAATTAGTGGTGCTCAAGAGAGATATAAGATATAATTTAATAGTAGGATTTAATTAAATGTTATAATAATAGTGAACAAAAAGAATTTTGAGTTCAAAATTTGAGAACAAGAAGAAAATACAGGAAAAAATGAATAATTTCTGGACTGAAAATCTCAGATTGAGCCTGGCACAGTGGCTCATGCCTGTAATCCCAGCACTTTGGAAGGCAGAGGTGGGTGAATCACTTGAGGTCAGGAGTTTGAGACCAGCCTGGCCAATATGGTGAAACTCCATATCTGCTAAAGATACAAAAATCAACTAGGCATGGTGGTGTGCGGCTGTAGTCCCAGATGCTTGGGAGGCTGAGGCAAGAGAATCCCTTTAACCAGGGAGGCAGACATTGCAGTGAGCACAGATCACACTGCTGCATTCCCGTCTGGGTAACAAAGTGAGACTCTGTCTCAAAACAAAAAAAGAAAAAAAAGGAAAAAAAAAGAAAATCTCAGATTATAGCAACAGATACTAGAAGAGGTAGGCATAAAATGAAGTATACTTAATTTTCCATCATATGTGTTTATATACTTTTAAAACCAAATGGACATGTCAAAAATAATTATTGAAAAAGCAGGTATGATATAAAAGCATCATCATCTTTATCATTATAATTCCGTATCCTATCAGCGAAATCTAGAAAAGAGGTAGGATCAGGATAAATAAAAGTTGCTTAATTTTTCATCTTCTGTAAGAAAGTGAGACTTGAAAAAATTTTGACATGAGCATGAAAAATAGATTAAAACATAGTCATAACATAGAATGAAGTGCCTGGAAAAGATAAATAGGCCAGCGTAGGAGAGGAAGTAAGCCTTTCATCTACTCTTTTGGGTTCAGTCACTAAGGCCTGCAAAATAAACTAACAAAAGACAGATTAACAAGAGGGAAATAAAACAGTTATTTGTGTGTGCAATGCATACATGTGCAAGCAAATTCAGAGACAAGTAAGTCAAAGAGGTAGTTAAAATTTGAGATGTAAATACCATCTTAATAGATAAAGGGGAGGGAGAGAAAGGCACTTATGGAAAAACAATGTCGTTTTGGATTTTCAGGAGAATGAACAGGAAATAAGAACGTTTTTAAAAATATTTGTTTACACGGGAATGAGTGGACTTTCTATCTACTTCAGGGCCATGAAACTCCCCTGGAGAAAGGATTTGGGGTAGGTTTTGTGCAGGTTTTCCCTCCTGGGACTAGATCTGCTCTAAAGAAGAATTCATGGCAGCCTTGCTTCCCAGAAGTTGCTGCTTTTATTTACATAAGAGAAGAAGCTCCTAGGTGACTTTTCCTTTTTCTGCGTTTGTTGAATCTCAAATGTGTTCAGGCTTATTTAATCTTTATGCCATCTCTGGGGATCCAAGTGGGTCCCTGTCAAAGTGTTAACTGCTGACTCCCTAAGGAGGTCATCAAAATAACCTATAGCTCAAGAAGAGTCAAGTTTGTTGACTGCAGTAAGAGAAGACAGTCTCAGTAGCATCTGTAAAGAGGAAACTTAAACGTGGGATATATCTAAATGATATCGAGAAAGTGGAATATCTGTGGGGTCTTGGTGTTCTGATTTAAGGTAAGTCTTGCTATGCGGGTGCCTGACTGGAATTTAGGAGTCTGTGATATAACAATGAAGAACTGATGGATGTGGAGAGGCAATTTTGAGGTGAATCTTCAAAAAATGGACAATCATTGGATGAAACCACTTGAGCAATCCACGTTTTAATAGCAAGATGGGGCACTTGTTCCTTGTTCTGAAGAGAGCAAGGTAAATAGTCTATTGTTCAGATAATGGATTTTCAGGAAGTTCCTGAAACAAACAATAAAGTTATGTGCAACTTCATTTTTTCTGGGCAAGAATTTCATGCTTAGAATTATAATGCATAATAAAATCATGTTAACATGAACAGTAAGTTGTATGGATGTAGCTGGTATCAGTAGTAAGCAACTTTTTTTAACATCAGTATAATTAAAAATTAAAAAGGAAAATGTGCCTTTAATAGAAAAAAGGAGAAAGATGAAATGTAAAATGAGCATAAAAGTAGAAAGAAAAAATTAGGAGGGCAGCAGAAAGACCAAATACACCAATCAATGTTAAAAATGGATTAAACTATCCAGTGAAAAGATACATTAAAATTATACACTAATTGAAGGAGAACATACTATAAAAATGATACCTAGGGATTGAAAATAAAGGATGGATTTGCCAGGTTATCAGAAAAACATTAAGAGGAAAAATTAATTTTAAAAAGCAGAATTCAAAGCAAAAATTATTAACGTTGCAAAGGAAGTTGGTTTTATTTTGGTGTTACACCACTGAGTAGAAATATAGAGTTATGTAGCTTTATGCATGAAATAAAAAAATCAAAATACATATATCAAAAAGTGTTGGAGTGGGAGTATGTGGGAGGAAGAGGAATTAAGGATGAGTATGGGCTGAGTGCAGTGGCTCACGCCTGTATTCCTAGCACTTTGGGAAGCCAAGGTGGGTGGATCGCATAAGCCCAGGAGTTCAAGACCAGCTGCGCAACATGGCGAAACACCATCTCTATTAAAAATTCAAAAAAAGTTATCTGGGCATAGTGACGCACACCTGTAGTTCCAGCTACTCATGAGGCTGAGGTCCAAGGATCACCTGAGTCTGGGAGGTCAAAGCTTCAGTGAGCCGTGATTGCACCACCACACTCTAGCCTGGGTGATAGAATGAGACCCTGTCTCAAAAAAAAAAAAAAAAAAAATGAGTATGTGGTTTGGGTCTAAAGCACTAAGAGATGTCAATTATTGAGTGAATGACTTAAGAGGCGGGTAGAGAATGGCTGACTAAATTTGGGGAGAAAAGGGAAAGGTAAGTTTGGAGGAGGCTTAGAAGGTATCAGAAGATGGCCTCCGAAATCAAATGTGAGAAAACAAAGTTAAAAAGGATGTCATTCTGAACATCACTGAGAGTTGTTTGGTTCAAGGAGAGAAAGCATATGCAAGAATCCAGGATTCCTGACAAATACACTGGTATTTAGACCCAGACAGCAAACAGTTACAGATCTCCAGTAGAGGGGCAAAAGCGCATTACCTTTCAGCATCTATTGTGAGGTTCCTGGATGATACTCCTATAGCCAAAGACAGACTAACAAGAGAAAAGCATAACAAATTTATTTCATATAAGTTTATATGATATGAGAGCCTTCAGAAATGAAGATCCAAAGAAACAAAGGAAACTATTTTGAGGAAGAGTGGCAGTTTTAGGGAAGTGTGTTTGTATCAAAGTGGGTGGAATCTAATGGTAATAAACTCAGGGAACTTAGAAAGCCCTGATTTCTTTCTTTCTTTCTTTTTTTATTTTTTTGAGATGGAGTCTTGTTCTGTTGCCAGGCTGGAGTGTAGTGGCACAATCTCGGCTTACTGCAACCTCCGCCTCCCAGGTTCAAGTGATTCTCCTGCCTCAGCCTCCCGAGTAGCTGGACTACAGGCGCACACCACTACACCTGGCTAATTTTTGTATTTTTAGTAGAGACGGGGTTTCACCATGTTGGCCAGACTGGTCTCGAACTCCTGACCTTGTGATCCACCCACCTCAGCCTCCCAAAGTGCTGGGATTAGAGGTGTGAGCTACCGCACCCAGCAGCAAGCCCCAATTGTTGAGATTCCTCTTGGCCTATCTCTGTGCCATTCCTTCTCGCCTGGTATAGGGCAGGACCCCTTTGGAGTAAGAATCTTCTGTTCTACTTTCAGAAGAAGTAGGTCAGAGGATTCTTTTTAGGGCCTTGGGGGAGAAAAGTGGGAGAAAGTCAGAGTGACCTTCCTGCTTTCGTAGTTTTCCCAATTTCCTTCAGCTTAAAATACACAGTATGCCAAGGTGCCATATTTTGGGATATCCTGTTCTGAGTCCCAACACAAGGATCAGAGAAATGCAAATTCCAATCAGACTGCAAGCTGAGTGGGAGGTGCAGACTTCTGAAGCGCAAAAGAAGAATGAGGACGTTGAATGTAAATTGAATCCAGGGACATGATGCGAGCGACCTGGAAGAGCATCTCTTTGGCTCCTCTGCCGGGTCCGTGACATGGAAACTCTAACATGGGGTTCAGGGATGCCGGGAAAGTGGCTGATAAGAATCAGCCAGCACCCTGGGCCTTAGGAACCTCCAGCCTGAGAAACAGACCACCTGTCAAGCTAATGTGAATAACAGTAATCATTGTTTTGTTTTAGCAATTGGTGATGATGGGAACTTCTGAAGCATGAGGACTCATGCCTTGCATGAACTGAGCTGGTACTTACAGGGTATGCCTTGTGGAATCCAGGAAGATTTAGAATCATAGATGTAGCGTGTAGATAGGCAAAGTAGAGTCAAAACTACAGAATTAACATTTTGTTACATATTTAGGCTTTTAAAATCAAAGAATTTAGTCTATTTGAGTGAAAGTTTTTTAACTCCACATACATACACATAAACATACACATACACAAAAGGGTATGTGAAGAATTGATTTAGGCTTCTGACTAAATTGTAATGTTGCTAAGCATTGAGATATTTAAGAAATATTTAGGCTCACATATTTACCCATTTTTAAATACATAAAAGTTATTTGTATTAGGGAAGACTCTATATGCTAAGGTAGACAGTTGAAGTACTAAGGAAATTGAATATATTCCATTTATAAATACAGTTTAAAATGTTTTAAGGTATTGAATTAAGTTTGGAAATGAAAGCAATCAGCCTTCCAAGACTCCCTAGAAGTGATAGGCAGATTTTGCAGAACCAATAAAAGGAATACTATTGCTTTTTAGTAGTTGAAGTTTAAAGGAATAATCAAAACAAAAAACTTTATTTTGAAATGCAGATTTGCAGAAAGTTGCAAAGATAATACAGAAAGGTTCCCTCTATCTTTCACTCAAGTTGCTCTCATTTTTTTTCTTTTGTCACAAGGTTTGTAAATTTGTAAATTCCGTAAGTTGAATATTACCAAAAATAAATGAAAGGAAGCAGAGTTCTGGATATTATTTTTTCCTGTAAACACACAAACACACACTTGCGTACACACATGAGAATGCATACTCAATCCCTCTGAGAACAATGAAAAACCTCATTAACAGTCATTTATATTGGAACATCTGGGCTGAGTTGGAGAGGGCCCAGGGGCATGTAGACAGAGCCGTGGAATAATCGGCAGAGCTCACTGGTCCAGGATGTGCACTTCACAAGGTCCCATGTCGTGACCACCCTTCCTTCTCCACGCAAGGGCTGGAGACATTAACGTCTCTGTGCCAGGCATTCTCCTTGGTGACTGTAAACAATAATGGTGGTGCCTGCCGGCCACCGGGGCTGCTAGAAGGATTTGATGAGCAAGTGCATGGCGAACTCCTGGATCATGCTCAGCACAAAGTATGTATTCGGCATACGTGGGCTGCTATTACCATAAATATGGTTGTGGAACCTGAGAGAGGTGACAAAGATTCACTCTTTGACCAAACTCTAGCCAGAGTCCTCTTGTTTGGGTAGGTAGTTAGGCAGACATGAGCAGGGCAGGAGAGGCCCCCCTTCCCCCCTCCCCCCTGCCCCCCCCACACCCCGTCCAACCCCAGCCCCAACCAGGAATGTCAGGTGCCCATCAGGTGGTGGTCAGGCAGTTGTTAAGCTGTCTCTCTAAAATAACAATTTCTGGTCGGGCGCGGTGGCTCACTCCTGTAATCCCAGCACTTTGGGAGGCCAAGGCGGGCGAATCATGAGGTCAGGAAATTGAGACCATCGTGGCTCACACCGTGAAACCCCGTCTGTACTAAAAATACAAAAAAATTAGCCGGTGTGGTGGCGGGCGCCTGTAGTCCCAGCTACTCAGGAGGCTGAGGCAGGAGAATGGCGTGAACCCGGGAGGCGGAGCTTGCAGTGAGCTGAGATGGCGCCACTGCACTCCAGCCTGGGTGGCAGAGCAAGACTCTGTCTCAAATAAATAAATAAATAAATAAATAACTCGTTGCAACCAGAGCTAGGGAAAGGCAATCTCCCAGGAGACACAAAAACTTGAAACTGGTGATTAGCTTCCTGATAAAATCTCAGGAGTTGGGCGAATAGGCTGAAGGATGCACGCTAAGTGGCGAAATGGTAGAGTCTAACTGGTCTATAACCTTATAGGAACACTCGCCTGGAAAGGGAAAAATGCCTCAAGTGACCATGTACACAATGTCAGTAAACACACTGCGCATGTGGCCCCTCCCCGGTGCTGGCAGGCCCTGCGCATGCGGACAGCCTACCCCAAGGGCAGAAGTAACTCAAGCCCCGGAAGTATGCCAATATATAAAACCTCACGTTAAAGGCCAAGCAGTGCACTTGACTGGCTCAAATCACCTGCTTGGCCCTCTTCCGAGTATACTTTACTTCCTTTCATTCCTGCCCTGAAAATTTTAATAAATTTTCACTCCTGCTCTAAAACTTGCCTCAGTCTCTCACTCTGCCTATGCCCCTTGGTTGAATTCCTTCTTCTGAGGAGGCAAGAATTGAGGTTGCTGCAGACCTGCAGGAGCTGCCATCACTAACACTCTGAGCTCTCTTCTCTACCAGGCCTCAACCGTGGCCTCTACAAATTGCCGACTCTCAGTACAAACCACCTCATCCACTCTTTCTCCCACCTAAAAAGACTTAAACCAACACTAACATCCTTTCTAACAGCTCAAGGTTGTGCTCAAACCATGACCAGAGCCCTTCCTAAAGTGCCTGCCTAGGAAAGCTCCAAGCTACCAGAAAAATGTACTGTCTGTCCTACCCAACACCTGACATAGGCCCCTGACCTTTCTTCCTTATAGTGGTTACTTAAAGGACTTACAACTGTGAATCCTTTCTCTGTCCCTTTGAGATGTATGTGTGTCTCCTTAAATTTAGAAGTGGTTTTCTCAAAGACCTGAAAGTCATTCCTTTGAAAAATGTAATCATCAGGATGGATAGGGTCTCTGCCTCCCAGGCTCCGTGGGAGGACAGAATCCTAATTTCCTCAATTGGCAGCTAACAGACTCAGCCGGCCAAACTGCATTTACATTCAACTCTCTGTCATTTTCACTTCCCTGACCCTACTGTAGCCACCCCCACCTCCCCTCTCTACTCTTCATTCTCCCTTTAAAATGTCCAGTCACCCCCGCACAAATCAAAGTTGAGTTCAGTCCACATTGGACCCTCTTTCTGATTGCAATCATATATTATTTATTAAAATCTGTCCTTACTGCTTTAGTCTCCAGCTTTGTTTATCTTTGACAGAAATCACAGTTCAGAAATGTATTTGGGAAGCCGATGCCTCTAAAAGGCAATGGAATCCTAGAGAATGTATTTAGAATGAGAAAATCTAAGAGCACGTTCACCAAACCCCAAAGCACACCAGCATTTAAGGTATAGAAAAAGGAAGAGAGCCTACATACACAAGCAAACAAAAAAATGAGCAGGAGAAGCTTGAATGAAGGAGGAAAAATGATATTGAAGGAAATCAAAACACTCGACCCTAAAATATGTATATTTTGAGATGGCTGTTCAGGGGGCCAGCAAACAGAAGCAACCTGCAAAGCTGTCTTTTGTGGGGAGATTTGCATCTGTAAAGGATGTGCATTGAGGCAGCCAACCCTTCCCTTGTCCTGATCTAGGGAAGATTAACTGAGAGTCTGACATCTTTAAAGAAGAAACATTTACCATCTATTCTGACAGCTGCTACCTGTTTCGTTTCATTTACACAACAAGGTGGCCTTTGCTAGCCAAGCCTCCTCTTCTCTGCCTCCCATGACCTGCCTTGCCACTATAAATGGTTTACCAACTGATATGGTTTGGTTATGTCCCCACCCAAATCTCATCTTAATTCCCATAATTCCCACGTGTTGTGGGAGGGACCCGGTGGGAGATAATTGAATTATGGGGGTGGTTTCCCCCATACTGTTCTCATGGTAGTGAATAAGTCTCATGAGATCTGATGGTTGTATTTTATTTTATTTTATTTTATTTTATGTATTTATTTTTGAGATCTGATGGTTTTATAAGGGGAAACCCCTTTTGCTTGATTCTCATTCTCTCTTGTCTACCGTCACGTAAGATGTGCCTTTCGCCTTCCACCGTGATCATGAGGCCTCCCCAGCCACGTGGAACGGTGAGTCCGTTAAACCTCTATGTGTTTATAAATTACCCAGTCTTGGGTATGTCTTTATCAGCGGGGTGAAAACAGACTAACACACCAGCATAACCTGTTTTGGGCCATGCTCTGAGCCCCCATTCTTTCTGTAATCTCAAGATGGTTTATAAGTTTCTGAACTCCACAGGAGAGGTGGGGTATTCGCTCTGTGGTTCTCTCCCATGTGCACGTTAATAAATATGTGTGCCTTTTCACCTATTAATCTGCCTTTTGTGGGTTGACTTTTCAGCAAACCTTCAGAGGGTAAAGGGGAAGTTTTCTCTTATCTCCTACAATAGTGTGAAAAGAAAAACTTCAGCCGAATTAAATGTAAAGGAGTTTAATGGAGCAATGAATCATTCGCAAATTGGGCAGCCCCCAGAATCACAGCAGATTCGGAGAGACTCCAGTGCAGCCACATGGTGGAAGAAGATTTACAGACAAAAAAAGAAAAAAAAAAAAAAAAGGAAGTGGTGTACAGAAATCGGAAGTGAGGTACAGAAACAATTGGGTTGGTTACAGCTTATTTATTTATTTATTTATTTGCCTTATTTGAATACAGGTTGAACACTTCGCAGTGTATGAGTAGCTGAAGTGTGGCTGCTGGGATTGGTCAAGGCTCAGCTATTGTCACAGGTGCATACTCCTCAATGAGGTTTTCAATCTTGTCTACCTATTAAGTTCGGTTGCAGTTCATCCACAAGGACTCAAATATAGAAGTACAGAGTCCTTCTTAGGCCATATTTAGTTTGCTTTAACAATAGAAAGCTATGGTCACAAAGGCAGTGGGAATAAAACCGAATGTCCCTAAACAGATTCACCTGTGGACACTTGATCTGTGACCAATGAGACATTGTAGATAAATAAAGAAAGAAAGGTTGCTGCTACAAGCGGTTTCCACATGGATATAAATAAAATTGGATTCCAACCTTCCATGGCACCTCTCTTTCCTAATAAAACAATAATTCCCAATGAATTAAAGACTTACGTAAGGGGGAAAAACTTTAAATTATGGAAGAAGAATACAGGATAATATTTTTATAACATTAGGATACTGAAGAATGTATTAAACAAGGCTCAAAAATGACTATGAAAGAAATGATTGGTAAGTTTGATTTTGATAAAAATTAAAGCCTGTTCATTAAAAGACATCATTAAACAAAAGAGAAAAGATTTTTGTAACACTGTTTTTTTTTTTTGCTTTTTTGAGACAGTCTCACTCTATTACCCAGGCTGGAGTGCAGTGGCAGGATCTCTGCTCTCTGCAACCTCCGCCTCCCAGGTTCAAGTCATTCTCCTGCCCCACCCTCCCAAGTAGCTGGGACTACAGGCGCCCACCACCATGCTCCGCTAATTTTTGTATTTTTAGTAGAGATGGGGTTTTCACCATGTGGCCCAGGCTGGTCTTGAGCTCCTGGACTCAAGTGATCCACCCGCTCTGGCCTCCCAAAATCCTGGGATTACAGGTGTGAGCCACCATGGCTGGCTGAGTTTTGTAACACTTATAAGTGATAAAAAATTTTATCTATAGTAGATTTTACCTATAGTATATATCAATGAAATATTTCTATAAATAACAAAAAATAAATAAATAGAAATATTAGCAAAAGACATGAACTGTATCCCACAGAATATACAACATAATTGGAAAGTATATAAATGACAATGCTCAACCCCTATGGTCACCAGAGAAATGAATATTAAAATCTCATGTTGCTCTCCAGGGGAGAAGAACATCTGGCTAGCAGGATTGCAAAGGTCCGGTTTGGCCTGTGAGGAAAGAGCTAGAAAGTCAGTATGCTAACATCTAGAAAACCACAGAGAAGGAGGTAGAATATGATCACAGAGATAGTTAAGGGTCCTGATCATTAATTTCCACATCTTATAATTTAATCCTTGATTTAAGAGGTCATAAGGATTGATAAAAATAAAAAAATAAGAAAGTTGAGCATATAGTGGTCAAACTAATTTTTAGAGAGGAAAATAAAATGAGAGGAAAGTATAAGATGTTTGAAACAACAAATATTTAATTTAATTCAGGCAACATTTATTAAACATCTGCTAAGTGCCAGACCCTCTGTCAGGGACTGAAAATCCAATGTAAAGAAGGAAACTTTCATTGCCATAGAAGCAGCCACATGCCAGTGAGATACAAAAGCAAGTAATTATCAGTATCATATGCAATGCTCATAACAAAAGCAATGTTTATTTGCAGACTTATCATGCTCAAGGCCCAGCTCTTGGTGCCTTAAACATATTTTTACTAATCTCCACATTAATCTTACATGATTAACAATACTTGTTCATCTTTCACAGATGAGAAAGTAGTAATTTGTTTAGAGCAGGATTTCCCAACCCCAGCACTACTGACATTTGGTGCCAGATAATTCTTTGCTGGGGCTGCCCTGCACATTACTGGATGTTTAGTAGCATCTCTGGTGTTAAATCAAGTTTAGCCTAAAGCTGCCTCCTTACATATTTTAAGTTCTGCCTACAGGTCTTTCTGTACATCGTGAACTATAACAAGTGCAGATATAAACAGACCATAGCCTATGCTTGTGCCAGTCACTGAGTTTTGGCCAATCAAATGTAGCCAACTGTTCGAACCCTGTTCAAATAAGGCAAAAATGCCAACCTATAACCCGTCCACTCGTTTCTGGACTGGCTACCTCACTTCCATCTTCTGCCCATCACTTTCCTTTTCTGTCCATAAATCTTCCACCACGTGAGTATGCTGCAGTCTCTGAGAAAACTCTAGCTTGGGAGGCTGTCCAATTTGCGAATCTTCATCCCTCCATTAAACTTTAATTTGGCTGAAGTTTTTCTTTTATCACTGGCCGGTATCCACTAGATGCCAGTAGCTCCACTCCCTCCACAGTAACGACAACCACAATATCTCCCGACCACTGTCTCTTGAGTGGCAAAATTGCCCCCAGTAGAACCACTGATTCAGAGACACAGGAAGTGGTAGCGCAGGAATTCCAACAAAATGTTTGATTCCCAAAATCATAGCTGCTGGTTGTTTTTGCTTATTTGTTTGGATTTATTTCTTCATCTAGTATACAATGCCTCTATGGAAATAGATCTATCTTGAACACTGACACTGGCATTTAACTCTACATAAGTGTAAAGCAATGCAGTGAGGGAGAATCTTTATTCACAAATGGCTTATGCTGGAGGAAGATAGAAGTGAGATGATAGCCGGGCATGGTGGCTCACTCCTGTAATCCCAGCACTTTGGGAGGCCAAGGCAGGTGGATCACCTGAGGTCAGGAGTTCGAGACCAGCCTGGCCAACATGGGGAAACCCTGTCTCTGCTAAAAATACAAAAATTAGCCAAATGTGGTTGTGAGCACCTGTAATTCCAGCTTCTCAGGAGGCTGAGGCAGGAGAATTGCTTGAACCTAGGAGGTGGAGGTTGCAGTGAGCTGAGATCATGCCACTACATTCCAGCCTGGATGACAAGAGTGAAACTCCATCTTAAAAAAAAAAAAAAAAAAAGAAAAGTGAGATGATAATGATATAGATATTATTTTAAGTTTCTGTTATTCATTCAGTATCTCAAGGCACATAGAATATCAAATAATAGACTACAAGAACTGTCTGTGTTGCTTTAATTCCACTCATTGATCCATCCATCTATCTATCCATCCATTCAGCAATGCCAGGAGTTGTCCTAGGAACTGAGGTTCTTTGTTGTACAAGTTGGAAAAGTCCCTGCTCACACTCTGATGGGGAGGTGGAGAACAGACAAGAGACATGTTAATGTATCATTAAACAAGATAATTTCAATTTTTCAAAATAAGTGTTTTGAAAAAAATAAAACAGTTTTGTGAAAGTGAGTGACTTGGTTGGAGGGAGGGTGCTAATTTGGATTCAGAGGTCAAGAAATGCTTCTCAGAGATGATGCAAGCTCAGACCTAGATGCAAGGAAGGAGGCAGCCATGTGAAAACCTACAGGAAGAGTATGCAAAAGAGGGAAACAAGCACATGTTAAGATGCTGAAGCGGGAGCGAGTTTGGTATATTTCAGGAATGGAAAGGAAGGTAACACCAGGGGCAAGAGGGAGGATATGACGTCAGGAAGGTAGAAGGTGGATGAGGACCCAGGCATTTGTGCCTTTGTAGGTCATGAGAGGAGTGTGGATTTTATTCTGTGTGCCAATGGAATATGATCTTGTTGGGGGCACTCCAAAAGGAAGGCCAAGTGTTACCTTTCAAACCATCAAAATACTAATGCAATGTCCTACATGTTCTTGTTTCTCTCAGTCATAGTTACATGTTTTCAGTTATTTAAATAGACAGATGTGAGAGTTAAAATATGAAGCTTACAGGGGAAATCAAAGAAATATTTAAAATATATTAGTTTAGTTTTTATTCTCCCTGTAGAGTTTCCGCAAAATAGACTTTTTATTGCACTAGTGTCTTAGAAGGTCTATTGAGTATTTGATTTCATTTAGAAAAGCCCACGGGCACCTATATTTTTAAGAATTCTGATACTGAGTGTCAATGACTGTCAGTGGTTTTAGGTATTTTTTAGAAAGATATTATTGCAGCGATGATCTTATTCCATATTTTAAGCATAACAATTTAAGGCCTCTTGCTTGTAATAGGGATAAAATGGAAGTAATTTAAATGTCTATCAATGGAGAAAGCAGAAATAAAATGTGTTATTGTCATACAATGAACTATGATTCAGCAGTTTAATGAACTAGATCTCCCTGTATTCAACCAGTGCAGGTCTCTACAGAATGAGGCGGGGGAAAGGGTAGGTTGTAGTCAAATAGGTAGAGAAATATATGATTTTTTAAATACGGAAATAATTCACCATATTTGTTTTTATTTGTATATTAGATTGAAAAGATACACATGAAGTCATCATCACAGTTTCTACTTGAGAAGGAAGGAAATGGACTGAGGAGAAATATGGGGTAATTTTAACTTTATTTGTAACATTTTATTTAAATCAAAAATAATAGGAGAAAAATGACAAAACGGTATTTGTTAATTCTGAGGTCTTCTTTTGTATTTTTTGAGACAGGGTCTCACTCTGTTGCCCAAGCTGGGTGCAGTTTTGTGATCATAGCTCACGGCAGACTGGACTTCCCAGGTTCAAGCAGTTCTCTTACCTAAGGTAGCTAGGACAACAGCTTCCTTCCAAAATCAGAAAATTGTAATAATACCATGCACTAAACACAACTATTGAGTGCAAACTTTATGAAACATTCTGCAGTTCAGCATGGTCTGTGTCTTCACAACGAGATTGTGGTTTAGGAATGTCTGACTGAAACTGCCTTTGCAAAAATTGTAACAGTGAGAAAATTATAACAGTGAAAGAGATCTGACCTTGTTTCCAATCTCCAAGTTACCCTTGTTTATTCCTGAGCGTAAGTCAAACCAACTTTGGGAGGAGCTTAGTCTACAGTTTAACTTTGAAACAAAGATGATAACTGCCCTTCCCCCCAAAAAAACCCTTCTTGCCTGGGGACCAGACTATCTTTAAGACTAACACATTAATCACAAGATTAGAAATTATGGTTTAGGAGTCATGCAGTTACAGGTCACAAGATTTCAAACCTTCTCAATTTCTCCTAGGGATAATATCACTATTGTAAAACTGAAAATTGGTACTTGGGATATTTTTTTCAGACCCTACATTATGATGTACCAACCGGCACCTCCCAGACTGGTAATCTGGCTCAGCCAGTTCTGTGATCCCACCCAGGCACAGAAGACAGCAAGAAGAACCTACTTCCCCTAAAATTTCATCTCCAACCCAACAATCAGCACTCCCCACTCCCTAGCACCCTACCCACCAAATTATCCTTAAAAAAAATCCCAGTCTCCAAATTTTCATGGGGACTGATTTGAGTAATAAAACTCCAGTCTCCTATTCAGCTGGCTCTGCCTGAACTACACTTTTTCTCTATTGCAATTCCCCCGTCTTGATAAATTGGTTGTATCTGAGCAGTAGCAAGGATAACTCATTGAGCAGTTACATGATAAGCACATAAAAATGTGCCTTATATCCTTAAGCATCAGAGAAATAAATATTAAAACCAGGATGAGGTATATTTTACTGTTATTAGAATGGATAAAATTTTAAATGACTGAAAATACCAAATGCTAGTGAGGATATGAGTAAATGGACCTCTTGTAATTGCTGGCCACTTTGAAAAGCTGTTTGACAGTTTCGTGCAAGTTAAACATAAACCTTATGACCCAGCAATTCTTTCCCTAGGAATTTACTCAAGAGAAATGAAAACACATTCATACAAAGAATTGCATAAAAATGTTCACAGCAGTTTTATTCTCAATGGCTAAAAACTGGAAACAATCAAATGCAATCAATGGGAGAGGTATAAATAATTATGGTGTCTGCATACAATGGAACACTATATAACAATTAGAAGGAATTAGATAATTGATATACATAATAACATAGATGATTCTCAAAAACATTATGCTGATAAAAAGAAGCCAAAAAAAGAGTAACTACTGTTCATTTATACTGTGTTTCATTGATTTCAGTTTTGTGAAGTTCTAGGATGGACGATCGGTAGTAGTAGAAATTAAAACAGCAGTTTGCTCCTGGGGTGAGAGGGAGATGACTAGAAATGGGCATGGGGACAATGTTTGAGTTCATGGAAAGGTTCTACATATTGATCGAGGTGTTGGCTACATAGGTGTATGCTTGTCACAACTTGTCCATTGCAGATGTAATTGTTTTATATTTTATTGTATGTAAATTTTGTTTAAAAAATTAGAAAATAAAAACCAAGGACGAAAGATTGTGGCATGAAGAAAACATTAAACAAGGGTTTTTTTCTGGCCTTTTGACCCCAAATTCCATATCTTAGAATTTATTCTAAAATGGAAAAAAAGACCCATGCGCAAAATAATATTTATTGACTCACTAAATATTTATTGAGCACCTTATATGCCAGGAACTCAGGGCATGGGGCATAGTGGTAAGTTAAAAACACAACAGAAAACAATAAACAAACAGTAAGAAACATGATGTAGAGTTTAATGAGAAAGAAAATCGTTCATTATAAAGTCACCTAAATCAATACAGAATCACATCTGTGTTAAGGGCTAAAAAGAAGTGCGTAATGATACGGCAGCATTGAGTTGAAAATGCTGATCTTGTCAGGGGGTTGGAAAGATCATCCATAAAGAAAAGATAATAGGGTTGGGATATGAAAGGCAAATAGGGGTTTGAGGAGAAAGAGTGGAAAGAGTTTTGGATGTATAGGGAATAGCATATTACAATGTCCTGGCACCAGTTTGGGTCTTCTGAGAAGGAAAAGCCAAGATGAGACTCACCATATGAGGAACCTATTTTGAGAAAACACCTGTGAAGGCAGGGGATGTATTAATTGGGATTCCCCAGAGAAAAAAACCAATAGGATATATACTTATATGTTTATATTTACAGTAAGGAATTGGCTCATATGTTTAAAGACAATGACAAGTCTCAAGCACTGCAGTTGGCAAACTGGAGACCCAGGAGAGCTGACAGTGTAGCTCCAGCAGGTTTGCAAACCAGGAAGAGTCTGAAGGCAGGAAAAAACAAGCAGACAAACGAACAAACAAAAACAATGTCCCAGCTCAGCAGGCAGGCAGAAGTTCCCTCTCACTCAACCTTTGTGTTCCATTCAGGCCTTCCACTGACTGGATGAGGCCCACCCATAATAAGGAGGGCAATCAACACACTCAAGTGTTAATGTCATTCAGAGACATCATCACTGACATGGTTTGGCTGTGTCCCCACCCAAATCTGAACTTGAATTGTATCTCCCAGAATTCCCACATATTGTGGGAAGCACCCAGGGGGAGGTAATTGAATCGCGGGGGCTGGTCATTCCCATGCTATTCTTGTGATAGTGAATAAGTCTCATGAGATCTGACGGATTTATCAGGGGTTTCCGCTCTTTTGCCTCTTCCTAATTTTTCTCTTGCTGCCACCATGTAAGAAGTGTCTTTCACCTCCTGCCATGATTCTGAGGCCTCCTCAGCCATGTGGAACTGGAAAGTCCAATTAAACCTTTTTTTTGTTCCCAGTTTTGGGTATGTCTTCAGCAGCAGTGTGAAAATGAACTAATGCAATCACAGACACACTCAAAATGATGTTCAAGCAAATATCTGGGCACCTTGAGGCCCAGTCAAGTTGACACATAAAATTAACCATTGCAGGGAGCAAGTAGGAGTGGACTGGGAAAGGCTTTAGACCAAGACACTAATCTGATCTGTGAAGGGAGAGAAGGAAGGAAGGATTGGGTAGGAAGAGCTTCAGACCTCAACAGAGAGCCAAGAAAGTCTCAGGCCAAAGGAAGTCCCTAAGTCAAAGTTGTTCTTTAGAGAGGGTCTGAATTGAGCAGAAATTGGTGATTTTGGTAATCGTGCCATACTCTATCTTAGGCTGAGAGCAGTCTAGTGAAAGTGTTGACTGATGTGAACAAGCACAGTGGATCCAAAGATATGGCAGCTGGAGGGTGTCACCAAAGATTCTCCTAAAGGCAACTACATGGCTACCACAGTCTTATTGTGATAAAGGGCAATGTTGACTATGAGGAATTATGGAAAGGTTACATGGAGAAATGAAAGAGGAGAGTTGAGAAGAGAGAGACGTCCTAGAAGGACCAGGGAGAAGTCTTGTGTTCCATGCTATAAATATATGTCTGAGGCACTGATATGTTTTAAACAGTGTGGGGAAGTAACTAGGGTTATTGTTTGAAAAGATCACTGGCAGCACCATAGAGAATGAACTGACGATATGTCATATTAGTAAAGAGTAAGTAAATTGTTAGTCCAGCCAAGAGATGGTAGTATCACGGTCTAGGGAAGTAGAAATATGTAGAATTGGAAGTGTCTAAAGAGTATTTGAGGAATAAAAGTAAACAAGAGTTGATGATAGATTTTGTGATGATTGAAAAATAGGCAAGTATATGAGATGCCTCCTAGGTTTTCTGGATTATAGAGGTGGATAGAAGCTAGTAGCAGTCATGAATTTAGATGAGGCTGACATCATTGACTGGCTACCTAAAAATCATTCTTAATGTCTTTAAGGTGTCATGAAGAAAATGCAATTTCTTTTAATATTCTCAATGTCATTAATCTTTTTTTTTTCATTGTAGAGGCTAAACACAGAAAAATAGTTATTTCTCCGTCTTCTGTTGTAGTCATGAGACTACAAAGTAGGTAAGGGGTATGTGTTAGAAGGCTTCTGGGGACATATGTATTTTCAGCTAAAAGAGGAGATGCAAACTCCAAAATGACAAAACAAATATTTATTGCTGATAAACCAACTAAGGAAATAAAAATGAATAATAAAAAATTAAAGTAATCTTCAAAAAGGAAGACAAAGGGAAAGGGAGAAAGAAGAATAGATGGAATGAGTAGAACACAAATAGCAAGACTTACAGTTAAACGTATCAATAATTACTTTAAATTATAGTGGTCTAAGTATCTCGAAGGAAAGAGATTGTCAGATAGTATAAAAATGGAAGCCTTAACTATATGATACCTACAAAAATCAACCACAAAACCACTTAAAATGAAAATATACAAAAACATGAAAAAAATATCAACAAGGATATACAGGCTAACCCTAGTTAAAGGAAGATGAGGTGACTATGTTAATATTGAACAAAGATTTCAGAGCAGAGACTATTAGCAGAAATAGTAATTAAGAAGACCATCAAGAGGACATATAATTCTAAATGTTTATGCATCTCGTAACAGCACTTCAAAATGCATGAAGCAAAAAATAACAAGAAATAGACAATTGCACACTTATAATCAGCAAGTTCAACAGGCCTCTATCAGTAATTGACAGAACAAGTAGACAGAAAATATCAACTTGACCTAACTGATATTTATAAAATGAACCTGCCCCAATTACAGTAGAATACACATTTCTTTCAAACCCGTACATAATACTTAACAGAATGATCATATTCTGGATCATAAGAAAGTCTCAACAAGGAACTCATATATACAAAATATCTTCTTTGACAATGATGAAATTAAATGAATCTATAACAGAAAGGTATGTGGAAAATCCTCAAACCAAATAATATACTTTTAGTAACTTATAGGTCAAAGAAGAATTCAAACTAAAAAATAGAAAATATTTTGAACTTAATATATGGAAATACAATATATTAAAATTTGTCAGATACCACTAAAGCAGTAATTAGTGGGAATTTTTTAGCACTATGTGCCAGCATTAGCAGAGAAGAAAAGTCTGCAATGACTTCAGCGTCTATGCTAAGTAGCTACAAAAAAGAGCAAATTACACAAAAAGCAAGCAGAATAAAGGAAAAAAAAAATGAATGAAAATCACCAAAATACGAAAAAGAAAATCAATGGAGTAAATCTATGAAACCAAAAGATGGTTCTTGGAGAAGATAAAATTGATAGACCTCTAGGCAGGTAGCGCAGAGCAAAAAGAGAAAAGAACTAAATTATCAATATCAAGAATGAGACAGCTGCCATCATTCTACAGATATAAAAAGATAAGAAGATAGTATTTACAACCAATGTATGCCAATACATTGGTTCTAAACACAATTTGAAGATATGCCTTCATTTTATGCACTAGTAAGAAAAAAATACCACTAACTTAACTTTTCATATCAATGAGCAATTATACTTTTTGAACAAGCTTCACTGAGGTATAATTGACATACAACAATCTGCACATACATAAAGTGTATTTTTTAGTTTGAATTCTTCTTTGACACATAAGCTACTAAAAGTATACTATTTGGCTTGAGGATTTTCCACATATCTTTCTGCTACTGATTCATTTAATTTTGTCATTGAGATGTCATGGATGCATCTCAAAATAATGGACAAGTGCCTTGAAAGACACCAACTATCATATGATGCAGTCATTCCACTTGGAGGTATTTGCCCATGAGAAGAGAAAGCTTGCATCTGTACAAACACTAGTACATGAATGCTCACAGCAGCTTTATTTACAATAGCCTAAAATTAGAAACAACCTAAAAGGTCATTAGTAGGTAAAAGGATGAACAAATTGTGGTATATTTGTAAAACAGAATACTACCCAACAACAACAACGAAAATGAGCTATTTGGTATACTTACAATATGGATGCATCTGAAAATAATGCTGATTGAAAGGAGCCAGATAAAACAGAATACATAGTATAATTATATTTCCATAACAATCTAAACATATGCAAAAATGATTTATAGTGACAGCAGAGTGGTGGTTCCTTAGGGACTGGAATCTGGTGAGATGGAGAAAGAGATTAAAAAAGGGCAGGAGAAAACTTTGGAAAGTGAGGGATATGTTAATCATCTTGATTATGGTGATGATTTCACAGGTGTATATATATAGGCCAAAACTTATAAAATTTTACACTTTATGTATGTGGAGATTGTTGTATGTCAATTATATCTCAATGAAGCTTGTTCAAAACATATAATTGCTCATTGATATGAAAAGGTAAGTTAGTGGTATTTTTTTCTTACTAGTGCATCAAATGGAGGTGTATCTTAAAATTGATGGCATCTTAGATTTTATAAAAGGCGGCGGCAATAAATGCCTTTGATCTGAGACTCTGGCGCCTGAGCTTTATGCTATTTTCAGCTAAAAATATACTAAGTGATATAACTGGCAATACTGGAGGGGAATCATGTTGGGAGGATTGTGAATTTGTTTTTAGGCCTGCTAAGATCAGGGCATTTTGGTTAGGGCTGCCGTTGTCCCTCAGTAGCTTCCTAACAGGTCACTACATCTTCTTAGGTTCTCTCACATCCATTCCCCACACAGCAGCCTTTCTTCCTTTGCAATAGATTCCCAAACATGGCTGCATTGCATAAAGCCCACATTTTTCCACCTCGCTGAAGATGAGGTCATGTGACTAAGTTCTGGCCAATGAGATAAGAGTGGAATGGACATGTTTAGCTAATTATAGTCACCGCTCTAAGAAAGGAGTCCCTAAAATTGCAAATGGGTCTGTCACATTACCTCGTAAATGTGTCTGGCTTTTTACCTGCCTATAATTCATCGACACAGAAACTATGTTTTCAAAATAAAAACATTCCAGACACAATTGAATGGTATTTTATAAGTGAAGTTAAAATGCTTGTTATGGAGATGGCAATGTTGCTGCTAATCCCCAAACTGAAGCAGTCTTCTTCTGTCTTTGGACAAGTCATTTAGTCTTTCTGCAACAGGTCCCTGAGCTGTGAAATGTGGATAATATTACAGGGCTTGAGGGTGCTGTGAGGATTAATTAACATTGGCAGAGCACTTTGAACATAAGATTTTGCCCTCTTCACACATTTTATCCAGGGATCTCAACAGACTGTACCAATAAGGATGGTCCCATTTATCTCTGTTTTCCAGATCAGGTTATGAAGCAGGGAGAAATTAATGGCTTGCCCAAAGTCATTCGGTGAACCAGGAGAACAGCCCTGAGGAGTCCTCTGGAATATTGACTTCTAATCTTCCTGCAACAACCATTAGATGCACGCTTTATTTTGAAAAAGGGTCTTAGAAATACCAAATACCTGTGTTATCTAGTTACTGCTCTCTGGTCTTTTTCTTTTGTGTTGGCCTAGATTTTTTTTTGGATCCATTTTGCAGCGACCTACAGAGAGGAGGGCTCTTCTCACCAGAAAGGAAACTCAGAAAATATCTGGAAGAGTTTAATGATCAGAAGAATCTTTATGGTTATCCCTATCAAGTTCACTAGAGGCATATGTTTTTTTGTGTGTCCTTAGTCATAAAACTTAAGATGCGAGACCCACTTGTGCAGAAACAGTCATTCTGGTTCTTTACAATTGCATTTGGAATTTATTTTTAAAAAAATCACACAGTAGAAAATGAAAATTTCCACTACTTCTACCAATAATTAGTAACTGCTGCTAATATTTAATGTAGAGATATTCAGATTGTTTTGGACATAAAAAGTACATTATTTAAAAATTGGACCATACTGCATAGATAATTTATAACATAGGGATCTTGCTATTCTCCCAGTTCCAGCCACCCTGACCTTGCTCTACCCTATGCTATTCCATTGTTTATGGCATCCCATCACCCTCTCTACCTTTGCTCAGATAACAGCACCTCTTCCTTCTCAGCTCAGCTCCCTAACTGCTCCATCCCTTACCTTCCAAAGGGGTCAGGTCCTGTCTTCTTGTTCTGCCCTTGCATGATATACTGTAATTTTCCTTCGTGTATAATTTTACACTTACCAGACTATTTTTATAATATCTCTCACTCCCAGTGGACAGCCAGCTCCATGAGGGCGGAGAGCCTGGTCTCCTTCTCTCTACTCTATTGACACCTAGGCCCCTAGCATGCCTGGCTCAAATTGTGGCTCAAATAATATCCGCTGAGTGAACAAGTAAGTGAAACTTTTTCCACTCATTTTAATGGCCATGATTTGGATTTGTAACAGAATGGTAAATGTGACTCTTCCTGTTGATTTCATTTTAGTAGAAGCCTTAAAGGCCCAGGGGGCAAAAAACATTTAGAAAATGCTCTAAATGTTTTTAAAGCAAGGTGCTGGACCATCTGTGCAGAAATTGCCAAAAATAGTAGTTTAAAACTGTTTTGTCTGCATAAGCTGATCATGCACCTCCAGCCTAAATAAGACATGGTGGGTAAACAGATTAAAAAGGGAAGATTTCCTGGCAGAGAGCTGGTCTTCTCTTTCCCACAGGGACAGACAGGGGAGCTTGCCCTTTACCTTAAAGGAATGGAGCCGTTTTCAAGAGAATCACTTGAAGGCCAGATGTGCATCCCCTCATGTGCTGAGGACACACGGACAAGTGCCAGACCCATCGCTAGGAGTCTAAAGGTGGAGGCTGTGGGTTGGCTAGTTGCCCTGACTACGGCAGAGCAAAGAGCCATGGCTGCCTTAGGAGTGAGCTGACTGTCCATGTACAAGGGCGACAATGAGTGAGATTCTCCTCTGACTGATTAAACATACAGAGGGAACAACTAGAGGTTATCGTAGACTAGATGCCACCAAGAGGACCACCCAGAAGTGCAAACATAACTCAGCATCCATCTGGGGCACTGGAACCTGGGAGGTGGAGGAGGTAAAAGAGTAACCAGACTGACAAAAGAATTGCAGATGGGGCCGGACACGGTGGTTCATGCCTGTAATCCTAACACTTTGGGAGGCTGAGGCAGGCAGATCACCTGAGGTCGGGAGTTCAAGACCAGCCTGATCAACATGGAGAAACCCCGTCTCTATTAATAATACAAAATTAGCCGGGCATGGTGGTGCATGCCTGTAATCCCAGCTATTCGGGAGGCTGAGGCAGGAGAATCGCTTGAACCCAGGAGGCGGAGGTAGGTTGTGGTGAGCCCCGATTGCCCCATTGCACTCCAGCCTGGGCAACAAGAGCAAAACTCTGTCTAAAAAAAAAAAAAAAAGAATTGCAGATGGACCTTCTAGCAGGTAGATTTCTAATGGATTCACAATATCTCCATGACAGAAAGAGCAAAATTTTATTAATTCACTTGCTACCTATTGGGCATCAACTCCAAGGCAAAACCTAACTTTCCCAAACAAAACTTTCCCACTTGTTTATCACAAACAACATTGCAGTGGACATTCTTAGAATTAAATATTTGTGCCTTTGGATACATGTGGATACACATCCGGAAATGGTATTGTTGAAGACCAAGGATAGGCAATTATTAAAGTTTTTAGTTTTTTAAAAATAAATACTACTTGTGCTCCAAAACAGTTATATCAATTGATATTAATTCACATTCTCATCAGCAGTTCTATTTGTCTTTTTCTAAAGATATTTGGGTAATGACTTTTAGATGTAGGTTTTTATATGATCTCACCATTTCCAGTCCAGTCCCTTCTAATTCATTTCTATTCATCAGACAGGCTAATATTTTAAAAAATATAAATCAGATGCCACTTCATGATTTCATTCTTTTAAATAAAATGCAGTCTCCTTGCTGTGGCCTGCAAGGACCAGAATTGCATTGCCCCTTCCTACCTAGCTCTAGGACTACATTTCCCAGCACTCCCTCCTTCTCGGAGCTTAAGCCCTACTGTCCTTCCCACAGCCCCTTGAACTCACCAACCTTTTTCCTGCAAGCTGGCCTGAACCCTTCAAGCCCGCTCTTCTCTCTAGCTGGGATGCACTTCCCCCTGACATTTTCCATAGCTTCTTCTTATCTTTCCTATCTTAACTTATATATCACCTCCTCAGCGAAGTCTTCCCTGGCCTTCTCTTATCTGCAGTAGAATTCTTTGTTACTCCTTACAAAGCACACTGCTGACTCCTTTTCACCACCATCTATAGCTATTTACATTGTTTATTTACTTGTTTATTTTTCTCTCTCTTACTGAGACATAAGCTCCATGGGGACGGGAACCTTTTTTATCCATGTGTCCCTGTGTGTGTGTGTGTGCATGTTTGTGCGTGCCAAAGTTTATTATGGACAATCTTTGCTCATAGCAGATACCCAATATGTATTTGTTAAATGCAGAAAGGAAGGAATGAAGCATTGAGGAACTGAAGCAGAGCTGTTCCCAGGCTCTCCTACCTGATTTGATGTCATCTTCCAAGTCATTCTTCTTTCACTGGCTGAGGACCAGTAGAGGGGAGAGCTGGCTGTAGAACAAATCACCTCCCTTGTTGGTGATAGCCAAGTCATTTTCATGAGCACCGTCTCACCTTTCCAGAGGAAAGGCCACATATGTTTCTGTGACACTCACACTGAGAGCAGCAGGCAGTGGGGCCAAAGCTCAAGTTATTTTTGGTAAGGGTATTGGAAAAGTGCCATTCCAGCTTCAGCCTTGGTGCTTTGTGGTACTTGGTGAAAACACAGCCTCCTTTGATGAAGCTTGGGAGCTCATCACCTGCTCTAGAAAAGTGTAGAAGCCTCTGGATTTTTGTACATAATTTCTTGCCCTCAATAGCTAAAGAAGAATAATGACAATGATAAGGATGGTAACGGGCTGAATGAAATTCAGAGAGCAGGGCCAAAGTTGTCCATATGTTTAAGCTGGAGTGGATTTCTGCTTTGAATGTGGTAGATGATGACCCTTGGATTAATTTCTGGCTCTGCAATCCTATGGTTAGAAGGTTCTATTTGAGTGCATGATAACTTTTGTATCCTATCAACAAGATGGCCACATAAGAAAAGAGTGCTACCATGTGTATTGTCTTTTAAACTCATGTTCATTTCATTTTAATTAACACTTATTTTTTTTTAGACGGAGTCTCGTTCTATCACCCAGGCTGGAGTGCAGTGGCGCCATCTCGCCTCACTGCAAGCTCTGCCTCCCAGGTTCATGCCATTCTCCTGCCTCCTGAGTAACTGGGATTACAGGCGCCTGCCACCACGCCTGGCTAATTTTTTGTATTTTTAGTAGAGACGGGGTTTCACCCTGTTAGCCAGGATGGTCTCCATCCCCTGACCTCGTGATCTGCCCACCTTGGCCTCCCAAACTGCTGGGATTACAGGCGGGAGCCACCTCACCCAGCCTATGGATTCATTTTGTTCTTTCAGTAACAGACCATGCCCAAATGAAAACTTCATTCTCCATTTTCCTGTGGAGCTGGGTGTGACCATGTGACAAAACACTGGTCCATGCGATGCAAGAAAAAGAGATGTTTGACACATCTGGATCATATTTTTATTAGAAGGTTATTTTCCCTCCATGTTTTCTTCCTGCTTCCTGGGAAATGAGAGGGTATTGCTCTGTTTTCACATTACTAATGAAGACATACCTGAGACTGGGTAATTTCTAAAGGAAAGAGGTTTAATTGACTCACAGTTCCACATGGCTGGGGAGGCCTCACAGTCATGGCAGAAGACAAAGGAGAAGCTAAGGCATGCCTTACATGGCAGCAGGCAAGAGAGCTTGTGTAGGGGAACTCCCGCCTTTATAAAACCATCAGATCTCATGAGACTTACTCACTACCACAAGAACAGTATGGGGGAAACCACGCCCACGATTCAATTATCTCCACTTTGCCCCACCCTTGACATGTGGGGATTATTACAATTCAAGGTGAGATTTGGGTGGGGACACAGAAACACCATATCAGACAATAACTAGACTCAAGAATGAAAAACCATGTCCTGAGGTGCCAGAGTTGACCAAGCTTGGATCCCTGGGTGGCCTTATAGGACTAAGTGTCCTCCTTGCCCAGGATAAACTATCCTACCTGGATTGTTACATGAAAAATAAACAAACTTTTATCCATCTTAAATCATTATATTTTGGAGTCTAGTTGTTACAAAAGCTTCACATCCATTTAAATAACTTCTTGGGGTGCTGGAAGAGGGGTTCTAACAGTGTTGTCAGGATCTATCATTTGCTTCTCTTTATGTCTTGGTTCTGCTCCTTTAGCGTGGCCTTCACTCTTTGATAAGCCCTCCCCTAGGGTCTCACGATGTGTGTCAGCAGCTCCTGGGCTTCTTCCGTCCAGATTCCATTTCAACTGGAGTGTGAGTCTTCCTCCCAGTATTCAGTAAAAGTAACTCAATTCATTATTAATTGGCCAGCTTAGGTCATGTGCCCATGTCTGAACCAATCACCAACCACTAGTTGTCCAAAGGAAGGCCATGGACAGGGCTGCACATGTGAGCTGGAAACAGGGGTAAGTACACTCAAAGTGAAAATGGTGACTACTATGGGAAGAACAAAGTCTGGATGCTGAGGAAACAAACAGAAATGCATACTACAAATAAGAAACCCTAAATGTTCAAAAATTGAGTTCAAAACACGGAATGAAATAGCATTTTTTTTTTTTTTGTCAGACATTTCCAGTAAAACTAAATCATGTGTGACAGTATGTTTGGCAGCACGTGGTTAGGCAAGTTGTGCACTGTAGAACTCTATAAGCGCTGCTTACATCGCCTACCTCTGTGAATGGTTCTTTTCCATTTCTTTTCTTTTCTTTTCTTTTTTTAAATTTATTTTTGAAACGGAGTTTCGATCTTGTTGCGCAGGCTGAAGTGCAATGGCACAATCTTGGCTCACTGCAACCTCCACCTCCCAGATTCAAGTGATTCTCCTGCCTCAGCCTCCCGAGTAGCTGGGATTACAGGCATGCACCACCACACATGGCTAATTCTGTATTTTTAGTAGAGACGGGGTTTCTCCACATTGGTCAGGTTGGTCTCAAACTCCCCACTTCAGGTGATCCGCCCACCTCAGCCTCCCAAAGTGCTGGGATTACAGGTGTGAGCCACCGCGCCCGGCTTCTTTTCCCTTGCTGCCAGGGCTGTGTATTGCACAATTTGGACAAGTGTAAATGTCCTGTGAATAGTATATCACAGTCTGTATGTTTGGCATGTATGTCAATTTGATTTCACCAGACAAACAAACAAAACCATATACTGGATTCAGTCTTGCAATTTAAAAAAGAAATCACTTGTTCCTTCACATCTAGCTTGGTATTTTCTGGTTTGATTCGAGTTTCCTCAGTTCCAGTTAAATTATTTATGGATGTTGATTATAGTCAGCATTAACTATCAAGAGATGGATTTCTCACTTTCAGTTTTTGTCAGTAATTATTTCTGTTATTGTGGGTCCTTCACTTCAAGCTCCTTATGCCTTGATTTCTTTATTCTTTGTTTCTATAATGCTGTGGATCTGGTCTATAAATGATGTGTTAGATAAATGTCTTCCACGAACACCTCTATTTTACAGCAACCATGGGCAGCATTTTTTTTTTTTAAGTTCCAATCCTTCAAAAAGAGCTCTCCAAATGATTTTACCATTTCATCTCTTTTGGCAAGAGATTTAAAATTAGAACATCATTTTCCATAGAATGGCAACATGAAGACAGATGGTTTACTACGTAGCAAAAATAGTTCTCCCTGCCAGAATATCTCCTTTTTGATTGTCCCCATTTAGTCTCAGTTCTCCTATGACACATTCTTGGGGGATTCTGTTCTTTCACTGAAACTCATCAAGCCAAGGTGACTAAAAGCTAATGTTCCCAGTGAGATTGGGAAGATTCATATCGTCTTAGAGCTGAAAGACCTGTGGATGTCATCAGGTCAAACAATCCACTAGTAACTGAATCCTCTTCTCAATAGCTCTGAGCAGTGATCACCCAGCTTTAGCTTGGTCACTTCCAGTGAGTAAGAATTTTTGTCTCATTTCTGATAATTATCTTTGCCTTTGTGAATAGTGCAAATGATTAGAAAGATCTTCCTTGGAAATCAACTAGTAACCTCTCTTTCTGTGAGATCTGCTCTTCAGAAGAGGAATAGGAGAATGTTTAGGAGCAGAGCTGGGCACCACACACACCTCCCTTCAATCCTAGCTCTGATAGTGGCCAGCTGTGAGACCTTAGCAAGTCCCAGGGGCCTAACTCTTCTGAGCTTCAGTCTGTAAAGTGTGGATGCTGGTACCTAACTCATTATTCCCTTAACAAGATTAGCACAATGCCCAGCACACTGGTGCTCAATGTGTGCTAGCAATGATCAATCAAGTATGCTTCAGGGAGATAATGCAGTCAGGGGCAGGTGAGTGTGAAATCCAGTCCCCTTCTTCATCTTGTTGTATAGGCTGTATCTCATAATGGCAATGAGAGCTCTATTGCCAGCCTAAGGAGGCTTAAATATGAGCCTGGTATGTACATAACAGGACACCTACCTCAAAAAGTGCAGGGGAGTTTGAATGAGTGAATCCACGCGAAAGGCTTGGAGAGTGCCTGGCACCCAGGTGGCCATCTTGATAACCACAAGGATTTACTGAGCACTTGCTCTAGGGTCAGGCTTTGGGGACAAACAGTGATGAGGTCAAGTCTCAGCCCCCTGGGAAACACATTCAGGCGGGAAAGACAGGCTCAAACAGGGAAACTGTGGCAAATGATACCAGCGAGGGCTGGGTCCCTGACACCAAGGAAACCCAAGGAAGCATAGATAAGGCGGTGACAATATCGCTCTCCTCAGGTGCCAAGGTCAAGGCGAGTCGCGGCAACACCATCTCCCCAGACACACACGTAACATCGGCCCCTCTCGGGGAAAGAGCAGGGGCTGAAGGGAGAGGCGGGGTAGGCGGCGGCTGGAAAAAAGTGAAATTTCCTCTCCTCCTAAGTCACCGGAGCGAGGAGAGCGGGCGCTGTCTCCGTAGGCTGTGGGCGAGGTGCGGGGGCGGCGGGGGCACGCTCTGGGTCTGCCAGGAGGGGAGGGATCGGAAGGGGAAGCGGGGAGGGAAAGGTGGGTGGGAGGCGCGGGGAGCGCGTTCCAAGGCGGCTGCTCGCGGGTGGCCGCAGCCCGGTGCTGGGACTCGCGCGGCTCCTCCTCTCAGTCCCCCACCCCTTCCTCCTCCTTCCTCTTCCTCCTTCCCCTCCTTCTCCTCCTCCTTCTCCTCCTCCTTCTCGGCCCCGGGAGGAGGCAGGGCTGGATCCCTCAGCCGCCGCCGCTCCTCCTCCTGGCAGGCCGGCCGCGAAGTCAGCTGACGCCGGCGCTCCAGCCTCGCCTCCCAGCGCCGCGCTCTGCGCTCCCCGAAAGTGGCTGCAAGCTGGACGCCCACTCTCAGGGTTGTGGGGACAGAGAAAGTGATGTGCGTCTTTTAAAGCCTCGCCCAGCGCCGCCGAAGCAGCTTCATCTCTCCAACTTTCTCCCACCGACTGCTTGTCTTGACCCTGCCCTCCACCCTCCCCAAAGCCACTTCGGGTGCGCGCTCTTGGGTAAAGGGGGGTCACCGGCTGTCTGGGATGGCTTCCAATTTTAATGACATAGTGAAGCAAGGGTACGTGAGGATCCGGAGCAGACGCCTCGGGGTGAGTATCGATCCTCTCCGTGTTGCTGTTCGCCGGTTCGATTGTCTCTTTCCTGAGCCAGCATCCCTGGAGGGTGGACGGAGAGTCCCCCGGCCGCGGGCCGGAGAATTACGCGGTGGCTTTCTCAGCCGAAACCCGCGTCTCCAGGGCTGTCACTGTAAGGCCAGCGTCTAGGTATGTAATGGATCTATCTTTATCTCTTGGATGACTTGGCTTTCTGATGGTGGCCGCGTGTTGGGCTTCAGTAGCCACTGGAGCCCATCTACTCGAAATAAATATTTCTCGGTAGCCATGGAAGTTGGAGTGAGAAACCCGGGCGGGGGTGCCTGCCGGATGCCCCCGGTTCCCCTCTTTCCCCACTCGCCGCCAACTTAACTTTTCCGGGGGATGGACTGGCCGGTTGAGAAAGAGGACACGCGTACTCGGTGTGAAAGAGGTCACGAGCCCTCTGACCCCAGGGAGAGATTTCTGCCAAGTGTAAGGTGTCTTTGGACTCCCCCGCCTCTGTCCCAGGTGTCGTGTCAACGGCGGTGCGGGCTGGCCTCTGACCGGGGCCAACTTGAGTAGATACTTGAATCTGGATTTTCCCTGGTTCGAAGCCGGGGTGGTGGATTTCTGTTGCTGTGATACACCCTGGAGGTCCAGGGGAGGGTTATTTACGTGGAACCTAATACCTGGCATAGCGCAAGTGCTCCCTACATAGGTCCTGAAAGGAAGAATGAATGAATCTTAGGGCACTTGGGGACGGATGTTGACACAGGCTAGCTGCTTCCTTAAAACTCCCTCTCTTTCGCCCCTTTCTCTCTGGAGGAGGCTTCAAGAGAGAACCCACCCTTCCTCTCCTTGGGCCTGAATGATGGTGAAAGAATTCTTGAGAGAAAGGGAAGAGACTGGAATGATTCATTTTATTTCCTAAAAATTTCAAACTAGGTCCCTCATTTCTCTTTGCCTCCTGTCAAGGGTTGTCGCTGTTTGAGTTGATCCTGTGCATTTGGGCCAGACATAGCGGGTGAAAACTGGGGGTGGGGAGGTGCGGGGGTGGGGAGGGGAGAGAAAATATCCTTTAGTGTAATGCCTGAAATAATTATAATGTCAGTAATCGTGTGGAATGCCCCTATTGATAGTGATAAATTGAATAACTTTCTCTACAAATATGTGTCATTTGGCATCTTTCTCTTACTTAGTCTTTGGACTGTTTTAATGTGCCAGATACTTTTACTGAAAACTGAAAAGAAATTTCACAGTAGTAAACTCAGCTAGAGAGGGAAGCCCTGTGGGGAGGAACAGCCACAATTATTATAAAACTCTTGCTTAATTCGTTTTGGTCTTTTTCTTTTCTTCCCCCCCCCCCCCCCTGCTGGTGACCATGTTTTAGCAATTATGTCCTGTGTTATTGTGAATATATACATATGTAATTAGGGAGAAATGCAACAGAACTCACCATTTCCGTCAGCTCTGCCAAAGTTTCCTTGGTTTTCTTTTCTGCTATGCAAATATTCTCATCTGCAAGAACACCCATTGTTGGGGTACTTTACTGAGTGACTCCCATGTAAGGGGCAAACAGTAATAGGAACTTTCTATTTTTGGTATGCTTATAGGCTGGCCAACTGTTACAATTTTAAGGGGTGTAAGTTAAAAAAAAACCCCACCATTCTAATTTAGCTTTACTCCATCATGTCAATGGAAGGAATTGGTACGAGACATCCATTCTCTGTTAGGGAGCATTGCAATGGGAAGAGGACATGCATTATTAATGCACAAAATATGAATTATTCATAAGGATCAGAGTTTATGCCAAATTGTGACACATGGTAATTTATTTGAAAGACTGGTTACCGTCACTTTCTTGTTTGTGGTAACTGAGATTATTTTTTGTAAATTATTACAATTGACACAACATAGCCCTATGTGTGCGCCAACATTTATGGACAGATATTTGAAGCAGAAGGAACAGAAATACGGTTTAGTTTGTATTTGTTTTATATTTTATAACATTTTGGATGCTAGTGAGCAGTATACTTTCTCAAGATTTATTCTTTTTGTCTGTGCTCACATTCAGACTTCAGAATATCTATCGAATTATGGTTATTGCTCATGAAGAGAAAAGGTCAAAAATATGATCAAATAAATCTGGTCTTATTTGTTAGCATTGGTTTTCTCGCCAGTTAATTTTAAAAATATTCTTATGTTATGATTTACAAAAGAGGCTCATTACATAGTTGCCAGAACACAGTGCAAACCAAAGTTTTAATGGAGGCTGCAAATACTGGTCAAGGATGCTGTAGGGAATTGGCATGGGGACCCTTTGTCCACAGGAAGGAATGTTAGTGGTGTTAATCTAGGCTACATATAGCCTAGAACAGCATGGGACATGTATATTCTATGAACATGTGCAAGTCTCAAAGAGAGGTAGGGCATTTATTTTGTCTAGAACAATACGCACTTGGTAAGTTCCTGCTGAAATATGCACTGAACTATATAGTGCATGGATGGTCTTGCCATTTATAACCTTCTTTAGGAACTAATACAACAGCAGTTTTATTAGTGGAATCCAGACCATGTTTGGGAGGGTTTATTATTAAATACAAAAACATTTCATGGTAAGCAGCTGTTCCTTGTGCCGAGGAATAAATGCTTCTTCAGATTTGGAGAAAGGGAAGGGAACGCATTCTGCTTCTATTGTTTGTTGACTTTTGACCTTTCTTAGCCTCAGTTTTCTAGTCTGTACAATGAATACTATTTAGTGATGTTCTTGGGAGCATTAAATAAGATATTTGTGAAAATGCAATGAAAGTCTAGAACATTGATTCTACTTGTATCTTTTTTTTAATCAAAGATGAATTAGGATTGGTAGACGGATACAGAAATTATCTATTTCCTTCTCCTTGTATGTAGAAGTGTACAAAGGCATAACTGTTTATGCAGTTCCATATTTTTTCAATGGATGAAACTTTTACATATTATATACATATATGTGTATGTGTGTATTTTTATACATAGGAATAAATATATACATATAACATATGTATATATTGTATAATATATAATATACATATGTATTTATACATGTGATTTTTTAACAGGACGGGAAACATTCTAAAAACATTCCCATCCAAATGGGTGACAGATAAGTGCTCACCTTCATTTGAAATCCTAAAGAGTTTACATGATTAAACAATCAAATATGTATAGATTTATTTTCTTCTTTAAATATCAAAAAGCTTAATGAAATACGATTCATTTAACTCAAGAGTTTCAATATCTTCACATCTGTATTCCCCAGCTTAATCCCCATTGGTTCCTGGAGGTCTCCAGCTGTGCCCTAGGTACCAAAATTGTTCAGGAATGTCGATGTTACTATTTGGGGGGCTGGGGGCAGGAGGGAAGCAGCTGTCTATAATTATCTGACTAATCCACAAAATGCACTAAAAATTTCTTTTTAGGGGAGAGGCAAATCAGGCAATTTGTATGACATTAACCTGCTGAATGTGTGACTTAGATGGCATCATGTAACAGTTCTTACTTCGTTTCTTTCCTTGCAATGGAGAGGATTTTCCATCAATCATTGTCATGGCTTGCCCACAGTGCAAGTTCAGAATGGAAACTCAGGTCTATTTATCTACACACAATCCCTCAGTTACTTGCTTTTAAGTGACATTTCTGTGCTCTTGTCTACCAAGGACTTACCAGCTTGGACCTCTTCTCTGACCTCCACTCATGTAAATTCTGCTGTCTACCTCACATCTCCACTTGGATGACTCACAGACCTGCTGCTCCTAGAGTCCTCTCCATCTTAGCCACTAGAGGTCCCAGCATTTTGGTTGTGAAGGGAAACATCATAAGCAAACCTTGATGTCATTTCACTCTTCTCCCCTCATCTCCCACCCCTACAGGCAATCCATCAGGAGATCTTGTGGGCTGTATCTTTGAAATATATCTAGAATCCGGCTGTCACCTCACACTATCCACTGCTACCACCCTGGTCCAAACCCTCCTCATCTCCTCCCTGTAACATTGCAACAGACTTCTAATTTGACTTCCTGCCTACACTCTTGCTCCCACCAGTGCCTTCTCAATACGGCAAAGTGTTCCTTTGGAAATGTAAGAAAGGTCATGTCACCTGGCTGCTGAAGCTGTCAGAGGCGTGAGAACCAGAGCAACTCTATCTTAAACAGGAGCTGGGTAAAATAAGACTGAGACCTACTGGGCTGCATTCCCAGATGGTGAAGGCATTCTAAGTCACGGGATGAGATAGGAGGTCAGCACAAGATACAGGTCAGAAGGACCTTGCTGATAAAACAGGTTGCAGTAAAGAAGCCGGCTAAAACCCACCAAAACCAAGATGGCCATGAGACTGACCTCCGGTTGTCCTCACTGCTACATGGCGCCACCCCCACCAGTGCTATGACAGTTTACAAATACCATGGCAACGTCAGGAAGTTACCCTACACGTTCTGAAAAGGGGAGGCATGAATGATCCATCCCTTGTTTAGCATATCATCAAGAAATAACCATAAAAATAGGCAACCAGCAGCCCTCAGGGCTGCTTCGTCTGTGGAGTAGCCATTCTTTATTCCTTTACTTTCCTAATAAACTTGCTTTCACTTTACGGACTTGTCCTGAATTCTTTGTTGTGAGAGATCCAAGAACCCTCTCTTGGGGTCTGGATGTTACCCCTGTCTGGCAACAAAACCATTGGTGACTTCCCGCATACTGCAGAGAAGTCGTACAATGGGCCATGAGGCCCTGCGCTGCCCCAGAACCCTTTCTTTTACTCCCAGGTATCTTCTCCTGGCTTGCTCTCTCACCTCCTTGAGCCTTTTCTCAGCTGCTACCTTTTCAGTGAGGGCTTTCAGGCCTCTATCTATCTATCTATCTATTTTTTTTTTTTTTTTTTTGACGGAGTCTCGCTTTGTTTTCCAGGCTGGAGTGCAGTGGTGCGATATCGGCTCACAGCAGCCTCTGCCTCCTGGGTTCAAGCAATTCTCCTGTCTCAGCCTCCTAAGTAGCTGAGATTACAGGCATGCGCCACCATACCCAGCTAATTTTTCTGTTTTTAGTAGAGACGGGCTTTCACCATGTTGGCCAGGCTGGTCTCGAACTCCTGACCTCGAGATCCACAAGCCTCGGTCTCCTAAAGTGCTGGGATTACAGGCGTGAGCCACTGCGCCTGGCCTCAGACCACTCTATTTTATTTCTTCTTCCTCTCCTTTCCTTCTTTCCCTGCCCCTTTTTCTCCCTAGACTTATTACCCCCTCCCTCATTTATTTTTGTATTGTCTATATACTGCCTAGGACGTGTGAGGCTCCATGAGGGCTGGGGACTTGTTTCTGTCTTCTTTAATCATAGCTGTACCCCAGTGCCTAGTACGGGGCCCAGCACAGAATGGGCATTTGATGAAGATTTGTGGAATAAATTAATGACCCCATCACTGTGTAGTGGCTTAAGAGCATAGGCTCTGACATGTGACTGTGCTAAAATCCTAACTCACTGGCTGGTTATGTGACTAGAACATAGGCTCTGACATGTGACTGTGTTAAAATCCCAACTCACCTAATAGATGGGTAGTAAGAGCTTAACACGTAGTAAGAGCTTAACATAAAGAGCTTAACACAATGCTTGACACAGTAAAAACCCAATTAATGTTTATTAGGGCTCTCACTCCTACTTCCAGTGTGGTTAGAGACAATGACACTTAACTGGTTATTATTTTCACTGTTTCTACTGCAATTGTTCTTATCCTCAAAGAACTTTTTTTTTTTTTAGTTAGGAAAACAAACTTAGTACAAGTACCAAATGTTGCTTGGCATTGATGGTTGATATAGAAGGAATTTATAAGATTTCGCCTTTATAAGATTTTTTAAGATTCTACACAAATGGCAGAGATATGGAATAAGGAGAAGTACCTCTTCAGGTAACTTCAATATGAGTGAATTTACTGGACTAGGAGGTATTTTTGTTAACTTGGGGACTGTTTTCTTTTGTGGCAGAGAAGAAATCTTAAAAATTGGTCAGCTCATGTACAGGTTTTAAAAATAAACATTTTCTAACTCTTTCACTTATAGTTTCACCTGACCTGGTATGCCACAAAGGCTTTCATGTTGCATTTGGGGTTTTTAGATTTAAATGTTCAGGAATCCATGCATTTTTAATGGTACCATGACTAAGTTATAGTCATGATATGAAAATTATACAAATAGAATAAACTCATATACTACTTTTTTTCTTTTGAGATGGAGTCTCACTCTGCTGCCCAGGCTGGAATGCTCTGGCGCGATCTCAGCTCACTGCAGCCTCCATCCCCGGGTTCAAGCAATTCTCCTGCCTCAGCCTCCTGAGTAGCTGGGACTACAGGCACGTGTCACTACAGCCGGCTACTTTTGGTATTTTTAGTAGAGACAGGGTTTCACCATGTTGGCCAGGCTGGTCTTGAACTCCTGACTTCTGATGATCCATCCGTCTCAGCCTCCCAAAGTGCTGGGATTACAGGCGTGAGCCATCGCTCCCAGCCTCATCATATGCTATTGTTATTTAAGTATATATATGCATATGCAAATATGAACTCATGCAACTGTTCAGTAAGATATGTGAAGTTTAGTTACTCTTTAAGAATAAGAGGCTTTGGGATAACTTTACCAGTAGGGAAATTTATGGCCAGATAGACTGCGTATATATACATGCATCAGTCAGGATGACTGAATTATTTTAGCTCCATTTGAATCAGCTTCGTTGACATGGTTTCCATGTCAGAAGGGCTTTCCAGCTGGTATTTCAGTCATCTTCATCTGATTGTCCACATGGATCATATGATTAATTGCGCATAAAATCAGCCTTGACATCATCATCCCCAAAACTGATTTAAGCAAAGAGTAGCCAATTTAGTGACTTTGCATATAGACATAAACCAAATTAGTGATATGATTTTCCCCACATCTGCCAATGTATTTTCGAAATCGTATGTATTAGAAGACTAGAGATATTTATTTTTAAAGCAGCTTTGTAATTTTTGTGGGGAGTTGTTTGGTATTTTAAGAAATTAGTTTTCCTTGGAATATCTTTTCTTTCATTTATTTTATCATTCCTCAAATATTTCTTGAGTACCTATTCATGTTAAGCTTAATGTAAACCACCTTAAAAAGGCAGATACAATCACCATCCTCAAGGAGTTGACAACTTAATTTTGGATTTGTGTTATTAACAAGAGATTAATGTATTCACCATAAAGAGGAATGAATCTGAGTAACAGGTCAAATATTGAAGTGAAAAGATGCCCGCGGAAATCTTTTTTTCTATTTTTCTATTCTATTTTTGTGAAGTGAGGAAGGACAAATTTGATTTTTCTCTTACTCTAGGAATTTGATCCTAGTGGGGTGGAAATTAAACCTTTGGAGATTCTAAGCTCTTAAGTGATTATGGTGCCTCCCTCCTGCAACTGCCGTTCCTGTGAAATTCAAAATAAAATTGTGAGTTTAGAAATGCCATATGATACATGTGAATGTTTAAATTAAAATAGCTTCTTTCTAGCATGCAGATGGCTAAATTTTGAATAAGTATTTGAAAGCTGATTTTTACAGAGCAGTTGTGGGGGCTGTCTTTATTTTACTAGTGTTCTCACCCTCTATTTATGCCCTGGATCCCAGAGAACAAACATGTTAACTGTGTGTCTTGTGTGCTTAAGCCGAGTTGTTAACTAGGCTCCAGGCAGAGGATGCAGGTGACTTTTCTGAGACAATGCTTTGCAGCTTGTATGAGATTCTTACAGAAGTCTGGTCTTCCCTGCCCCAGCCTCTCCCATTTCCCACCCGCTGTGCCTTCTTAAAGATTAAGATCAGGCTGGGCATGGTGGCTTACATCTGTAATCCCAGCACTTTGGGAGGCTGAGGCGGGTGGATCACCTGAGGTCAGGAGTTCTAGATCAGCCTGGCCAACATAATGAAACCCTGTCTCTACTAAAAATACAAAAATTAGCCGGGCATGATGGCAGGCGCCTACAATCCCAGCTACTCGGGGGGGCCGAGGCAGGAGAATCCCTTGAACCCAGGAGGCAGAGGTTGCAGTGAGCTGAGATCCCGCCACTGCACTCCAGCCTGGGGAACAAGAGCGAGACTTTGTCTTAAACAAAAGGAAAAACTTAAGATCAATATTTCATTATTTTAAATGAATTTTTATTTTAGATAATTGTTATGTTCATATGTATTTGTAAGAAATAATATGGAGAGATATTCCATGCCATTTACCCATTTTCTCCCCAATGGTAACATCTTTCGAATTTGTAGGACAATATAACAGCCAAGATATTGACAATGATACAGTTGAGATATAGAACATTTCATTCCCTGGAGGCTCCTTCACAGTCTTCTTATATAGCTGCCTCTCCTGCCCCTGTCCCCCATATCCCTAATCCCCTGACAACCACTAATCTGTTTTCCTTTTGTCATTTTGTCATTTCAAGATTATTATGTAAAAATGGAGTCCAGGCTTGGTAGCTCATTCCTGTCATCCCAGGATTTTGGGAGGCCAAGGCAAAAGGGCCACCTCAGCCCAGAAGTTTGAGACCGGTCTTAGGCAACATAGTGAGACTGTCTCTACAAAAAACAAAAATAGAAAATTAGCCAGGAGTGGTGGCACATGCCTGTAGTGCTAGTTACTTGAGAGGCTGAAGTGGGAGGATCACTTGAGCCTGAGAGGTTGAGGCTGCAGTGAACCGTGATCATCCCACTCTTCTTCAGCCTGAACAACAGAGCTAGGCCGGGCATGGTGGCTCATGCCTGTAATCACAGAACTTTGGGAGGTTGAGCTGGGCAGATCACAAGGTCGGAAGTTTGTGACCAGCCTGACTAACATGGTGAAACCCTGTCTCTACTAAAAATACAAAAATTATTCGGGCGTGGTGGTGTGTGCCTGTAATTCCAGCTACTCTGGAGGCTGAGGCGGGAGAATCGCTTGAACCTGGGAGGTGGAGGTTGCAGTGAGCAGTGGAGGTTGCGGTGAGCCGAGATCGTGCCATTGCACTGCAGCCTGCGTGATAAGAGTGAGACTCCCTCTCAAAAGAAAAAAAAAAAATGTAATATAAAAGAACCATACGGATGTAACCTTTGGGGATTGGCCTTTTTAAAAACTCAATATAATCCCCTGAGATTCGTTCAGGTTGTTGTGTGTATGAGATTGTTCTTTTTTCTTGCTGAGTAGTGTTCCATGGTGTGTATGTAGTTTGTTTAGACACTCACCTGTTGAAGGACGTGGGTTGTTTCTGGTTTTTGGCTATCATGAGTAAAGCTGATACACTAATGTCCGCATTTGTGCAGAGATTTTCATGTGAACATAAGTTTTCATGCCTCTAGGCAAATGTCCAGGAGTGCAATTGCTGGGTTGTAGAGTTGTGTCTAGTTTTTAAAGAAACTGCTGAGCTGTTTTCTCACAGAGGTCGTACCATTTTACATTCACATCAGCAACGTGTGAGTGATCCGGTTTTTCTGCGTCCTCGCCAGCATTTGGTGTCGTCACTGTGTTTTATCTTAGCCATACTTCTAGATGTGTCGTGGTATCTTATTGTGGTTTTAATTTGCATTTTTGTAAAGGGTAGCAATGTTGAACATCTTTTCATGTTCCTGTTTGCCATCTGTATACCCATTTCAGTGAAATGCCTGGATTGCTTATTTTGTAACGGTTGAGTTTTGAAAGTTCTTCATATATTCTAGACATCAACCCCTTTTAGATATGTGATTTGCAGGTATCTTCTCTCTCTCTTGCCTTGCCAGCCTAATATCCTGAAGATGTTTTAATTTTTTTTGTAAGTGTTATAGTTTTATCTTTTATATTTAAGTCTGTTATCCATTTTGAGTAATTTTTGTATAAGGTGTGCATTTCAGGTCAAGGTTATGCCTATGGACACACAGTTACTCCAGCACTTTTTTGAAAAGGTTGTTTTTTCTTTCATTGAGCATTTTTATGTGTATCTTTGCCTGGGCCCTCTATTCTGTTCCATTGTTTTATATGCCTTATATATGTACAGTGATATGTCTATATATGTCTGTATTTGTAACTACACAATAAGTCTTGAAATAGGGCATACTGATCCCTCTCAGTTTATTCTTTTTCAAAATTGTTTTAGCTATTCTATTTCCTTTGCCTTTTAATATAAATTTTTAAATAATGTCTATAACTACTAGAAATCTTCTTGGGACACTGTCTCATTCTACACACATACACATACACAATTTAATTTGTGCATTAGTTTTTTTGTGTGTGTGTGTGGTGGAAATAGCATAAGTTTGAGACTCACATTTTAATTTGGGTCTCAGCTTGGCTGCTTATTGGTTCTGTGGCCTAAGGGAAAATTGCTTATTCTTTCTGATCTTTACCTTACTTATATATGAAAAATGAGGATAATATATGAAAGATGAGTATACCAGGCTCTTAATCCTATGCCTGAATCATAGTAGAAACTCAGTGAGTCATACTACTGATTTTTATTTTTTATTGGTAAGAGGTTGAAACGATATTTTTAGTTTATTGTCTGTAAGAACCATGGCCTGGTGGAAATTAATTCACTCATATTCCAGCGGAAGAGTCATGTTTTTGATAATAAAAAATAAGGTTGCATTCTGTCTTCCTCTTAGTGTTGACTTCTGTGATATATTTTTGTAATATTGGGTTTGTTTAGGAGCCTCCAGTGAAATCCTATCTTAGAACATAAAGACTTGAATGTATTAGCCAAAATGGCAGACCTTTGATTAAAAGACTGGCCACAGTATTTTTACCTGTTAACTCTAACAGCTTTGTCCAAATGTGAGATTTATATGTCTGGAGAGAGAATTTTATGGTAGTAAACAACATTCAATCATAAAATGAGAAAAAGTGTTATTTATTGCTCAACATATCTCAAAGAGTTGGTGACTACTAGGACTTTTCCTAGAGGGGACCATCCTAACTTAGGTGTGGAGTGTTCAGGCTGACAGCATCACATTTCGTTGCATTAATTAACTTTATATGATGTTAAATTTTACATTTTCTTTCAAGTGACACTGGTTTCCAATTTCAGATAAGAATGTGTGCTTCCTCTTTAAATAAGGCTTATTTATTTAAAAAAGTAAAGTAACTTAATTCATGTTAACTTACAGCACAGGTATTATATGACCATGCAGTGGCAAAAATTTTGGAGGCAGGTGATAGTACACAGAGGCAGTGCAAATCCAAAGGGTGCAGGGCTGAAGTTTGGGAAACTGCAGACCAGTGTACTTATTTTTTAAAATAGCTTTTCTAAAATATCTTTACTTACAGCTGCTCTATGTCATCATTTTATATAAATAACTTAAAAATTAGGTGCTTAGGGAAAAAACTCCTGTGTACCCAATACCATCATCTTACAAAACTTTCCTCTGATATCACCATGTGTATGTCACTTCTCACCCCCCAAAAACTGTACAACCTTATTTTGGTTTTGCCCAAGCCCTTATTTTTTCTTCCCTTCATTCAAATGTACAATGGATACTGCTGTGATTAATACAAAGAAAAACTAGCAAGTCTCGTGAATGGACTAACTCAAATTAGTTAAAACACTGGTATTGAGTTCAATGCTTTTATTTAATACAAGTTTTCATGTTTAGAAGAACAATTCAACTCTTAGAATTCATTTTATTATCTTAACACCATACATTCATTCAATAAAAGAAATTTATTTTCCAAACTTTTAAGAAATCATACTTATTTGAATCCCCTCTTTATACTAATTTCTCAGTTTCCAAGTTTCTTTCCACCAAAGTGCAGAAATTTTGGCTAATCCGTGAAAAAGTCACTTTTTGAGTCTGGGTTCCATTCCACTAGCAGTGGCCTCAAATGTGGAAGTTATTACGAACCTAGTCTAGTTTTCAGCATCCATTAATTCAATGTGGTGTAAAGTGAAGTTGGATAGGAATCTTTCCAAGAAAGTTTGTCCTCTTGGAGAAGTCTTCACTAGTTTGAATCCATCTTGTCCATTAACTGGCTGCTCTTACTTCTGATTTTTTCCTGGCTGGCTGTCTCTTGGCATCCATATTCCTGCCTCAGAATGACTTGCCTTGACTACAACATTTGAAGTTGACTCCTCACATTCTTCTAGAACATCACCTAATTTAATTCATGTATAGAACTTAACAATTTTTAAAAATTTGATGCCATTTGTTCTCTTCTTTTTCTGTTTCTCTGTTTCTATATACATTCTTTTTTTCTTGTTTTTCTTCTGTAAGAAAGGGAATGAACAAGATAGCCAAAGTCCTTGGCCTCATAGAACTTACTCTGAGAGACATAAGTTTTATCTTACATATATTATTTGCTTATGTATCCTTCCTTCCTTCCTTCCTTCCTTCCTTCCTTCCTTCCCTTCCTCCCTCCCCTCCCCTTCTGCCTTCCCTTCCCTTCCTTCCTTTTATTATTAAATATGTGCATGAAGTAGGTGTTATTTTATGCCCATTTTACAAATTATTTACATCTTAGAGTAAGTTCTCTGAGGCCAGGGACTTTGGCTATCTTGTTCACTGCTGTATCCCCAGGTCATAGTCCTTAGTACATTCTCGATATTTGTTGATTGAATGGATGAATGGTTTTACTTCCTGTCGGAAGAATGGAATGGTGTATTCAGATGTGAGAAGACAAATAGAAAACTGTGCCTATATCCCATCTCATTTTGCAGTAGATTCTCTTCTGAGCAGTAGAACGTTTTAGAATTTCTCATAGTTGTTTATATATCATCTGCAAATTCATCATCAGGAAATACAGCAATTAATATCAAAGGTTTGGATTTACTCCATTAAAATTAAATTTTATTTGATTTCTTTTGGAGTAGGTAATATGTACACTTGGTATAAAATTCGAGGATACAAAGTTTATACACTGAAGAGTAGAGTTTCCTTTCATCTCCATTTCCTGGAATCATCTAGTTCCCTTTTTCAGAAACAACCACTGTGAATAGTTTCTTCCAGAATAGTCTATATATAAGTAATTTTGTGTGTGTGTGTGGGTGTGTGTGCATGTGTGGGTCTGTATGTGCGTTTGCATGCAATTTTTACTTATATAGTCTTCTGAGCCATGGATTTTTTATTTAGTGATATATCATAGTTTTGAATAATTTGATAGGATTCCCCTGTATGGATATATCTTATTTGATTATTTATTGATTCTTCTTTCCTTCCTTCCTTTTATTTGTTAAATATGTGCATAAAGTAGGTGTTATTTTATGCCCATTTTACAAATTATGAAACTGAGATACCAAGAGGTTAAGTTTTCGGCCAACTCACACAGTCTTACGTGTCAGAGCCTGGGTTCAAATCCACTGTCTTTCTCTTTCATGGAACATTGGGGTAAATCCATTTTTTTCCCCTCTGTTACAAACAGTGCTACAGACTACCCCTCATCACACCCAGTGGAGATCCTGGAGGTGAATAAATTCTTAGAAGAAGTGGGACTTATTGTTCCAAGGGTATTCACATGTAGAATTTCATGAAAGTTGCTTTGGAGGATGTTCTCCAGCAATGTACAAGAAAGCCCATTTCCTCTCATTTTGTCACATTTCGCCCAAGAGCTTTTTCAACGTTTTGTCAGTCTACTAGGTGAGGAATGGACTCATTTGTGTATAGATTTCCCTGACTTGAGGCTGAGTTTTAGGGCATTTTATAATTAGAATCTTTTCAGTTGTACAGGTTTTTTTGTTTTAACAGTAATATTTACTCAACTCAAAAAGTAGTTATTTAGTGAACATTTAGAAACATATAAATCATAATTTACTTTCTTAAAACACACATTCCTGGGAAATGGCTCTATGGAAATATTTTACCTAGAAGATAGGATAAATTATATGTTAGCTGTTACTGTATTTATTTTTACTCTAAAAATTAAATTATGAATGTGCACTTTTGATAAATGTATGTTGAATGAAATGATACATATATACATACACATACATATATACATACATACATATATACATTTTAAGTTTAATCAGATAAATACATATTGACTAATGCAGCTCAGTCTATATTCTTGGTCAATCTTATAAAATACTTCGAGTGTGTCTAGCTGTGTGGCAGGAGTGGGAGGGTAGGGGATGATGTGATTCTTTGTACTGAGTGCTAGATATAATTTCTGAATATTGCATTTATGTTGTTCCTAGGTATCTGGTATCTTGAGACTCTCTTTTCCTTTCTCTCTTATTTTTGTTTTTATTTTTTGAGATGGAGTGTTGCTCTGTCGCCAGGCTGGAGTGCTGTGGCGTGATCTTGGCTCACAGCAACCTCCACCTCCTGTGTTCAAGCAATTCTCCTGCCTCAGCCTCCCGAGTAAGTAGCTGGGACTACAGGCGCACACCACCATGCCAAGCTAATTTTTGTATTTTTAGTAGAGATGGGGTTTCACCATGTGGGTCAGGATGGTCTCGATCTCTTGACCTTGTGATCCGCCCGCCTCGGCCTCCCAAAGTGCTGGGATTACAGGCGTGAACCACCACACCCAGCCTCCTTTCCTTTCTCTCTAAGCTCTGGCCACATCAGCTCCTTTTCACTCTTCAAATGATGAACTCTTTTCCGTCTATGTCTTTGCCGTCTCATGCTTCCCTTTGTCAGTAATGTTCTTCCATGGCAGGCTCTGACCTCATTGTCAGGTCAAAAGTCCCCTGCCCAGAGAACTGTTTGACCATTCAATCTCAGATGGTCTCCTTCAGGTATTCTCTGTCTCTCTCCCTTTTAATTGCATGCAGGATCATGCCTCACAACAGTAATGATTTCTTAAATTATTCATTTCTTTGTTGCTTGTTTCTTTTAGTAACCACAAGCACTGAGCGGGTCTTTGTCTGTTTTGTTCATGGCTGAATTCTTAGTGGCTAGAATACTATCTGAGCACACAGTAGGTGCTCAATAAATAAAGTGAAAATTGAAAACCTGAAATAACATCTTGCATGTTAAATTATGAAAGAGGTGAGTCACCCTAGCATAGTATGCATACACGTCAAGACATTCATACATGTCAAGAAATTGCAAAAGGTTTGTGGAATTCTATTGTGTGATTCTTGATTCTTGTAGTCTCTTTGCAGTATCGCAGCTGCAATCCCCAGGACAGGTCAAACTGGTAGAACAGAAACCTGGCCAGGGTGAGAAGGGTCCAATTTTCACCCCTGTCCTACTTCTGGCCATCTGCTATGAGCAGACCAGGTCACTGAACTGCTTACACCTTGGCTTCCACTGCAGAAGATGGAGACAGAAATGCCTTCCCTCCTTCCCCCACCAGCTGTTCACCTCTGCACAGGAAGTGTGACTGTGGATGTGAAGAGCCTCTCAAGTACCCGGAACATTCTATTCAGTCCCAAGTGGGTCTCCCCGGCATCCCACCATTGGCTTCCTGAGTGGAAAATAGCAGAGAAAACTTGAGATTTTTCTCCAAAGTTGCCATGACTTGTATCAGATCCCAAACAACTGAATTTATTATTTCCTTTGGATTCCAAGAGTGATCTGATATTAGAAAAAGCAGAGTTTAATTTCTGGCAAAGAATGGCAAAAAATGAAAGAAAGAGAGAGAAAGTGAAAGAAAGAGAAAAAGAAAGAAAGACACAGGGAGAGAAAGAAAGAACATCGACCCACTCCACAACAAAGGATATCATATACATATATGACATAGATGTCATATTTATAAATTCATATGTCATATATATAAATTCTTTTAAATTAACTGGTATTTTATATTATATATACATGATAGAGAAATAAAACAATGCAAAATAGGATAGAATGAAAAGAAAAATTTTCTCCAACCCCAGACTGGTCTCACTTCCTGGGATTAGTCATTCTTAGTAGATTCTTGTATCTTTGTACAGCGATGTTTATTAGAGGCAAGCATAAAAGTGCGTGTACTTGTGTGTATATGTGTAATTTGTTTTACACACATGAGTTCATACTATACAATCCTATTATATACTTTGTCTCTTTTAACTTATGTTGAAACACTTTTCAAACATTTTTAAGAATGGTCAATATTCATTTTTTTCCTATGTTACAATTTCTTTAACGTAGTCTACTAACAATGGACATTTTTAGGTAGTTTCCAGTTTTTGCTATATAAATAATGAGGTAGTGACATCCCTGACTATACACTCATGCATACGGATACTGTATTTCTAAGATAAGTCCTAAAAAGGAAGTTATCTTACAAAGTTGTGTACATTTACACTTTTGAGGAATAATACGAAATTTTCTTCCAAGAGGTTGTACCAGGTACACTCTGATAAAGAGTGCTTGTAAGAGTGTGGCTTTGTGTGTGTGCGAGCGCATGCACGCGTGCGTGCGTGTGTTTTAGGAGGAGAGAGAACAGAGAGAACAGCCTTTTAAAGGATGTTCTTGGCCAGGTACGGTGGCTCACGCCTGTAATCCCAGCACTTTGGGAGGCCACGGAGGGTGGATCACTTGAGGTCAGGAGTTCAAGATCAGCCTGGTCAACATAGTGAAACCCTGTCTCTACTAAAAATTTAAAAAAAAAAAAAAAATTAGCCAGGAGTGGTGGCGGGTGCCTGTAATCCCAGTTACTCGAAAGGCTGAGGCAGGAGAATTACTTGACCCTGGGAGGCGGAGGTTGCAGTGAGCCGAGACTGAGCCACTGCACTCTAGCCTGGGTGACAGAGTGAGAATCTGTCCCCCTCCAAAAAAAAAAAAAAAAAGAAAGGATGTGTTTGTCCGTTTGTCCGTCTGCTCCTTGGCTCAATCCCCCACTCCCCAAATCTGTTCTCTTTGATCACCTAAATTGATCACCTAAAAATTGAACCTAAGCCTATCCTACCTTTCTTACAACTTTCCAGTGCCTTCCCCTTGTACATGAATATCTCTGAAATGTACTCAGGACACTGTGTGACCCAGAGCCTGCTGCACTCACTCGCTGTGTCACACCATACTCCCCAAAATCAGTGCATGAGCCCAACACACCTCCTTTAGTTCCTCCAGTAGCCACGTGCTCTTTCCTTGTGTCACCATTCTTATATGTGCTCTTCCTGTCGACTAGCAAATTCTTACTCTTACTCTTAGTTTCTCTAATTACTGCTCATCTTGAAAATCCAGGCTGTAATGTCAATGATTTGGAGTTGCTTTTTCTGACACATCCCCATCTAAATGGTAGGGTTAGCCCCTTGCTACAGGTGGATATGTAAATTTAATTAAAATTAAATATGAATGTAAAAACCCAATCCTAAGTCACACTAGCCACATTTTAAGTGATAAGTAGCCACGTACATAGTCATCAGTGGCTACTATATTGGAGAACACAGATATATTTCCAGGCTGAATGCAGTGGCTCAGGCCTGTAATCCAAGCACTTTGGGAGGCTGAGGTGGGAGGATCGCTTGAGGCCAGGAGTTTGAGACAAACCTGGGCAACTTAAGGAGACCCCCATTTCTGCACAAATTAACTTAGTTGGGTGTGGTGGCTAGCCTCTGTAGTTCTAACTACTCAGGAGGCTGCGGGGGGAGGATCGTTTAGGCCCAGGAGTTGGAGGCTGCAGTGAGCCATGATCATGCCACTGCACTCCAGCCTGGGTGACAGAGTGAGACCCAGTCTCAAAATAAAAATTAAAAATTAAATAAAATATTTCTATAGTTGTAGAGAATTCTATTGAACAATGCTGCCCTATAGCCCTATATTACTTCTTCATGACACTCATGGCTTAAAAGTATTTGTTTTGAGAGTGTTGTTTTGATGATTTTGGCTCCATAAGCCTGTGAGCTTCACAAGGGCACAGCTTGTCTTGCTTCTTGCTTTTTCCCATATATTAAATGTTCAATAACTATCTGTTGAATGAATAAATGAGTAAATGAATTAAAGAATTCCTCCTAGCTCTTAGCTTTATTGTCGTATTCTTAATGTTCAGTGGACCTCCTGGGAAGGAGCTGGATGTTCTACACTTTTACCCATTTCCTTCAAAACTGCAGTTGGATACCTTAGCAAGACTCATTCATCTGGGGATATCTAGCCTTTCCTGTTGGGCTTGACATTTCAGAATCCATTGCTTAACTGTGGGAAGACTGACCATGACTGAGCTAGACCTGTGTGGTGAGCATGCTTTTAACAGTTTGCTTCCCAGATCTCCATCCCTGTCTTAATGACTGAAGCATTCCTTCTCCCAGCTGCCTGGAGTGTGATTCAGTGACAACTTGCAGCAGAGCTGGTACTTAGTTGGGTGTGGTGGCTGGCACCTTTAGGCAAGGTAGCTTGGCCCTTGGTTCTCCCTTTATTTTACCCAATGTTCTCAAAACTAAAATGGCTCTTTAATTTTCATAAAATGGAAATTTGGTAGATCATATTTTATTTATTATCTTGTTAAAATGCCCCAGTCTCCTCAGTACATTCGTACACTGAAAAAAATCTTTGGAAGCCCTCACTGAGAGTGCATCACAGCTGACCCGTGCCCGCCCTTGACTCCCTCCAAGGTGCTGATCCTGAGAACCCTCCCCAGTCAACACCCCACATGCAGATCTCCTTGGAATCTGCTCCTGGAAAACCCAGTCTCCGGCAACCTGATGTGTCATTGCAAATCTGCAACTTTAGACCAACCTTCTAAAGAGGGATTCAAGACCTTTTGCAAGAATCGGGCTTGATTTGTTGGCCCATGGTTCTCCCTTTATTTTACCCAATGTTCTCAACACTAAAATGGCTCTTTAGTCTAATTTTCATAAAATGGAAATTTGGTAGATCATATTTTATTTATTATGTTGTTAAAAATGTCCCAATCTCCTCAGTAGATTCATACACTAAAAAATAAAAAAGAAAATCCCTTAACTGGTCCATCACATTGAATTTGCACTGGGTAAAGGGTTAGTACCAACCGTGTTTTTCTCTGGGAGGAAGAAGCTCCAAACAGTAGGCAAGATTTCTATGCCTTAAAGAAACGTTACTTTAGCTTTTCTTGCATCAAAGGCCTAATAACAGCTCTTCCTGAGTACCTGTTCCTATCACCCTGAAAAGGGAATGCTGGTTATAGCTCATTGTAGACAGAGGGAAGAGGGATGCTTTTGTCTGTGGGGATGATTCCACTTTAATCCTGAACAGGGTATTTGGCCATCAAGTAGCCTACTGACTAAGGGGAGACAATTTTATTTTATTTTTTTCTCGTAACTGTCAATTTCATTGGGCAGCTATACATATCTGGGGAATGTTTCTATAATAGATGGAATTATATAGGTTATGCTGACAAGACAAGCAGATGTTTTGAGATTGATTAAATATTTAGAAAGAAGTGGCTGGGCGCAGTGGCTCACGCCTGTAATCCTGGCACTTTGGAAGGCCAAGGTGGGCTGATCACCTGAGGTCAGGAGTTCAAGACCAGCCTGGCCAACATAGTGAAACCCCATCTCTACAAAAATTAGCCGGGCATGATGGTGAGTGCCTGTAATCCCAGCTACTTGGGAGGCTGAGGCGGAAGAATCGCTTGAACCCGGGAGTCAGAGGTTGCAGTGAGCCAAGATCATGCCATTACATTTCAGCCTGTGCGACAGAGTGAGACTCCATCTCAAAAAAAAAAAAAAAAAAAATTAGAAGTACATTTCCCGGGCTCCTGAGGTACCTCTTAGTGAGATTGACAATTTTACACATAGGACTGTTCTTTATCATACAGAAGTAAATTTCTGAAATTAAATTCATTTTAGAGTGACAGACAGAGGATCAAGTGTGTGTGAAGCAGATTGGACATTTTATTGGCATTAAATTTTGAAGTTAGTTTTCAGACACAGATGAAGTTGAATATTATAAAGATGAAGAAAAGACCTTTTGTTAGACTAATTGCTCTAATATTAACTCAAGAATGGGTCAACTTTCTGCAAGTTAAGGTCATGCATTCTAGGGAATTTGATCTTGATTTTAAATAGGCGTTATGAATACAAAGTTAGAAATGCCAGTTTCTCCTTTTATCTTCCAAAGGTTTCGACTGAGAAAGGCACTGGCATATTAGCTGGAGAAAGACTAATAGGAAGGATATAAGGATTATTAAAAATGTGTCTTACTATTCTCTGATCTAAAGAGGCATGCAAGTGAAGATTATATTAAATTTAAGAGAGAACATATTGGATGAATAACATCAGTTCAAGTTTTGAAATCCTTGAAAAGAAAAAAAGAGCCAGGCGCAGTGGCTCACGCCTGTAATCCCAGCACTTTGGGAGGCTGAGGTGGGTGGATCACGAGGTCAGGAGATCGAGACCATCCTGGCTAACACGGTGAAACCTCATCTCTACTAAAAATACAAAAATTAGCCGGGCATGGTGGCAGGTGTCTGTAGTCCTAGCTACTTGGGAGGCTGAGGCCGGAGAATGGCGTGAACCCGGGAAGTGGAGCTTACAGTGAGCCAAGATCGTACCACTGCACTCCAGCCTGGGCAATAGAGAGAGATTCCATCTCAAAAAACAAAAACAACAACAACAAAAAAAACCCAGCATAAATAGACACTTAGAGTATAGAGAGATTTGATATTAACTTCTCTGATCCCTCTACTTTACTGATGGGGAAACTGAGGGCAAGTGAGATTTCATGATTTCTCCAAGATTCTGGTCTCTTAATAACCACATCTTTAAGCTGTAAAACCTATAACCTGGTGGGTCAGAGCATAAACCTCTGTGGGAGGTAGTAGACAGGCAGATCTTTCTATACCATGGTTGCATTGTGATTCTGGACATGTTACTTAACCTCTCCTAATTTCTGTTTCCTCAGCTAAACAATGTCAATAATTATGGCTCCTGAATCACAGGGATGTCTTGAACATAATAAAATAGTTGCTGTAGAGCCTTTTCATAACATATTAGCTACTTTGAAAAGCAGATTCTGAAGTTGGGGACCATGGCTGGTTGTTCACCTGGATTCCTGAGCCCTGGAACATAGTGGGTTCTTAATGAATCAATGAATGAATACTACAAACCAGAATGTAGAGACTCTGCTTCATGCACTATGTAGGCTAAAATTGTCATCCATTTAAATCCAATTTAAACAGTCTTACATTTGAACAACATGCCACTACTTTACTTTTGGACTTTCTAGTTCTGAACTCATAATTGAAGTGTAAACTTGTGTAACATAGGCATAGGTAACACCTTCTAAATGGAGGAGTGGAAGGTGAAAAGGTGGCATAATCTGTTATGAGACCAAAAAAAAAAAAAAAAAAAAATCACCCACTAATGAGTTTGAAGTTTTCATGTTTTGCTCTATTCTATGTTACTCCATTTGCTATATCTTGTAGAAAATTGTCCTGACATATTGTGGAGTAGGAGGAAAAAAGCAAGTGTCAGAAAAAAAGGAGTTTTGGCACAAATGTGTCCACATGTATATTTCTGCATGCTTATAGGAAAATGAAGAAAGGAAAGGCTTCTGATGGTAACTATGGTAAAGGAACTGTGTTTTCCTTGAAGGGGTGGAAGTGAGTTGAGTGGTCATTTGCTTTTGTATGTTTGTGCTTTTGTATTTATTTATCTGCTTATATAGTAATCTGTATTACTTATTCATTTATACAGTGTACATTCTTAACTTTTGTAATACAATAAAACAATATTATGACCCTAATTGACCAGAGACAAGGGACTGTTGTTGGGTGGTGATTTTTTTAAATGAACCCATTTAAGTTAAAATATTTTGCAAATCCCTTCTCTATGTGATAAGGGTGCATACTCACATATTGTATTGTGTTGTCTTAAAAGACATCATCCAGTAACATAACTAAACTTTTCTCTTATGTATCTTTTGGGACCTTGGAGAGCGACAGATCATGTTCATCCATATGTAAATTAATCCATTTGTCACTTTCACTGTATATTTTGTGTTGCAGGAGAATTAGTGAGGCGGTGTTACTTCCTGCACCTTAGCATAATTACTGTGGCATTGTCAAAAACAATATAAATCTCGACATTTACAATGGAATATATTTTCCTTTAGTGACCATTACTAATGTTGTTTTAATTAAAAGCACTGCTAGCCGAGGGTTTTTGGCAACATTTCTCCCACTGTCATAAACCAGAGGATTAAACTGTCTTATTTCATATCCTACTATGTTTGCCGAGGGAACAACAGCAATTCTAGTTTGTCAAAGGAGAGAAAGATGGGATTTGAATTCATCTGCTCATACATTTGAGAATTGCAGTTTGGGTCAGTGAGAGACTGTGGTCAGATTGAGCAACTGGGAAGAGGAAGTTGGGTCATATTTTCAGAGTAAATCAAGCCGATTTGAAAATAAAATGTACCTTGATCATTTGTTTACTTTTAATTTTTGTCACACTGCAAGTGTTGGTGTTTGCTCCTTATGTAGCAAAATTACATTCAATATTTAAGGGCCATGATCCTGGTGAATTGTATAAAGAGCATGTTTTGTTTAGGACAATAATAGAAAGTGGGGAAGGAGAAAATCATGTGCCGTTGAGCTTATTTTATTCACGAGCTAATATTTTTACACATTTTGGCTCTTTAGCCAAAAAAGACTTTTGTCCCCCTCCGTGGAAGAATAAAGCCATCTAATTGCCACTTGTGCAGTCACTTGTAATGCAGATATAGAAATACGGAAATATTGACAGATATGAGCTATATGCATCAGCCTTCTGAGTTTGAAATTAATAATAATGAGACACTGACTAATAGCTGGTTCCGTACAGCACTATATGCATGTACGGGGTAAACAGTTACTACCGGTGACCCTGATTTCATTGATGAAGAAGTTGGAGATCAGAGCATTGTCAAAGCTTGTCCTAGGCCACATGGTCAAGAGAGATGAACCTAGAATTCGAGTTTGGGAATGTTTAATTAATTCTTAATTGAACTCCTGGGATAAGGTTTAAACATTGCTGTTACTCCCTTGGGAGGGAGAGCAGGATTCTTACATGCCATGCTAGATTTTCTGTGTTCATCATCTTTTTTTTTCTCTTTTCACTAATCCTTTAAGACATATGTTATTAACTTCATTTAAGTTTTCAGGAAACTCAGGCTCCAAGAGTTTGGAAGTTGTCCAGAGTTACGGATGGGGTAAAGGATTGGATAGAGTTTGAATTTGTATTTGCGGTACCGGTGTCCAAGCTAGTTCTGTTAAGTATACCTACCCTGGTACAGACAGACCTAGAAGTCTCATCAGAATGCTGGATGGATGAGGAAGTGTGGGTGAATTAGGCATCACCCACAAATACTGCATCTGTGAATGTTCTGCTAATATGGCAGTTATTGTACTGCTATGGAGCCAATAATAGTGGAATTATTACTGAGTGGGAGGCTCTCTGTTTCACTTATGTTGTCTCTTTGGCCAATTTAAAAAGACCTCTGTGTACATTAGTAAGGTTAAGACGCAGATTAATCAATCAAATTTACACAAACAAGATGCTCACATCCACATGTATGGTTAATCACATTACTTGACCAAGTAGCAATAGAGCATAATGGTTAAATCTGGGATTGAATTGAGTCTCAGTCTATTCTGATGTGTTGTTATTGAACTCATTTTACAGATAAAGAAGTTTGGGCTTGGAGGGATGCACAATTTACTGAAGATTGCCCAGCTTGGAACAGGATGAGCGAGGGGCTCAGATCCATGCCTTCTCTGCTTAATCACTGCTATATTGATGCATAGCCCTGTAGCCAATCCATGTAATTTTTTTTTTTTTTTTTTTTTGTGGGGTGGAGTCTGGCTCCCTAGCCCAGGCTGGAGTACAGTGATGCGGTCTCGGCTCACTGCAAGCTCCGCCTCCCGGGTTCACGCCATTCTCCTGCCTCAGCCTCATGAGTGACTGGGACTACAGGTGCCCGCCACCACGCCCGGCTAATTTTTTGTATTTTTAGTAGAGACAGGGTTTCACCGTGTTAGCCAGGATGGTCTCGATCTCTTGACCTCCTGTTCCATTCACGTCAGCCTCCCAAAGTGCTGGGAGTGCTGGGATTACAGGTGTGGGCCACTGCGCCCGGCCAATCCTTGTAATTTTAATATTAGTTACAGGGCTAGCTGAATACCCCAGGTTATCACTTGAAGATTGTCTCTTTTAGATATGTTCTTGAATTGCTTTATTTACCTGATCCTCTGAAAATGAGGAGAAGCTTGAAGAAGTTGCTAAATAAAAAAGTTAAAAAGTGGATTTTTAAGGAAACCAAAGTGAATGCCGTACAACTGACTTGAAAAACAAAGGAAGAAGATGCAGCAGGGGTTCGAGCTCTCTTTGTGGGTTTATCTAGGAAAAAAGACTAAAGCTAAATTTCATAGTTACAATCTTTAGAAGAATCTTAATAACCAAGATCAACTGCAATGTAATAAACCAAATTTGAACACTAGACACAAAAATAATAGGGAAGACCACATAGATGTCAATAAACGTTTTTATTCTTTTTTATTGTCATTATTTTGCTGGATTTTACAATATTTTCCCTTTAATAAAATAATATAAACCTACTGCACCAATACAAAATTATCATTTTGATATATTTATTTCTATTTATTTCCCCTAAACATTTAAAAATTCACATGATTACAATGATTGCATATTTACAATATCATACCCAGTGTATTTTTTTTTTTTTTTTTTGAGATAGAGTTTCGCTCTTGTCGCCCAGGCTGGAGTGCAATGGCACCATCTCGACTCACTGCAACCTCTGCCTCCTGGATTCAAGTGATTCTCTTGCCTCAGTCTCTTGAGTAGCTGGGATTACGGGCATGCGCCACCACGCCTGGCTAATTTTGTATTTTTAGTAGAGACAGGCTTTCTCCATGTTGGTCAGGCTGGTCTCGGACTCCCAACCTCAGGCAATTTGCCCATCTCGGCCTCCCAAAGTGCTGGGATTACAGGCATGAGCCAACCGCACCTGGCCGTGTATATTTTTAAATGTATTTTGTTATGTTGTAAGTATTTCCCCAAATCATCATTTTAACTTTAAAACCGTGAGTTTGAAGTCTGTGATGACTAGGTACATAATTTACTTGATAATAAAAACATTTAAATTGTTTTAAATTAAAAGTGACACTCAGGCTTGTAACTTTGACCATGTTTTAGGTTGTTTCCTTGGAATGGATGTGATCATGAAGTTAGAGAGTTTGAATATTTTTATGACCCTTAATACATATTACAAATTAACTTCCCTATGGGCCACAATTTACATTACAGCCAATTTTTAAGGCTAGAAATCTGGCAGTGGGCCACCGAGGAAGCTGATGTTCTATTTGTTTTGCAGTCATCCATGCTCTGATTATAGGATGTGGCTCAGGATCCCAAACTAAGTCATAAAACAAAGTCATATGTAGAGTCCAATGTGTATATTCCGACCCTTAGCATGAAGATACATACAGTGTTTTGTGACTTCCATAGAGTCTCTATAAATTCTTTAACTCATTTAGGAATTTCATTATAACCAAAGAAAAGTTAAATATGACTTAACAATGCTGAGCTGTGCTGTGTTCAGCACATTAATAAATGTCACCAAATGATTTCAATGAACATTTTTATTTCATTTATTGCAAAACTGGAAAGAAGACACTTAATATTGGTTTCTGAGCTTTTGAACAAAGTTTATTTCCTCGGTTAATACTCTAAATGTAATTTACTTCCTATACTTGCTAACTATGGAAAGCATTGAATTTGGCTTTGTGGCTTATGCTCTTTATCAATTATATGCCATTGATAAAGTGATCTACCTCCACTGCAGTACTGGGAAGGTTAATAAAGAGAGAGCGTGCTCATTTGAGTCAGTTCTGCACTGACAGAATGTGCATCTCTGGCTATTTGTGGTATGTGTGTGGCCTATTAGAAACTACAATAGTAATTGAGACCAACTTAATGACCATTATACCAGTGACCTAGTCATTCTTGTAGTTTAGTATATTTAATGCATTTACATTCATTTGTGGATCCATGTAGACCACACATTCATTCATTTATTCTACGACTTTTCATTCAGTACCTTCTATGTATAAGGTAATTCTTGGTACCAGTAGGTAACTGGTGAATCAGAGTAAACCAGAAAATAGATGAATGGTGAGTATCGTCCCTTTGATATGCACTTATTTAATGAGTCATTTTAGGATTACTATAGCAACACTATTAAAAATTTTACAGTTATTCACATGGCTCGAAATTCAAGGATTAAAAGTTCAAAAGGGTATACAGGAAAGATTTTCTCATCCGTCTACCTAGAGCCACCAATTCTCCTCAAGAGGGCAATCAATTTTATAGTTTCTTCTCTTTCAGCCATATTTCAAGCACATATCAGCATATACCTATATAGGTGTATTTGCATATATGTTATATGTGTGTACACCCCATTTTTTCCCACAAAAATAGTATATATGCTGCATCCATTATTCTCTAACTACCTCGTGTCACTTAATACATTTTGAAAAGCTCTTTTAATTATTACTTAAAGATTGGCCACTTTCCTTTTTTATTCCTGTCAGCATGGTATTTCATTGTGTTAAATATTCTATTGATTTTGAATTCTTGTTTATTTATTTTTATCATTATTGTAAATAGTACTACAATGCATATCTTTATATAAGTTTCTTTCATTTAGATTTTTTCCCTTAATAACTAGAATTGCAAATTAAAGTGGAGCAAGTTTCTATGGCTATTGACAAATATTCTTCAAGTTATAATCTGAAAATATTGATCTACAATATACACAGAATACTATATATTGTGTAAGAAGTGGGGGTAAGACTGTATATTTGTATTTGTATATATGTGCTTGTGTTTGCACAAGGAAATAATGCATTTAGTTGTAAGTCAGTGACTGGGTCTGGCGCAGGGGTAGGAAAGAGAAGTGGGAAGCAGACTCATTAATATATACCTCTGAAATAATTTTGAATTTTGATTCATGTGAATGTATTAATTTTTAAAAAATTTATATTAACTATAAAATTAAAAATTAAAGTATATTTCTTTATTATTCTGCCATTTTCAATGGCACATGGATTTTTTAAAAAATAATTTTATAGACTAGGGTATTGGAAAAGTAGTATAATCAGGTGGAATGCAGGAAGTCACAAAGTGGACCTGGTCTTGGAACTTGTTCATTGGTTGGATCTAATTCATAGTTTTGTTGCTTTTATTCTTGATTTAAAAAGGAAAAGTAATTAAGTGTTTCCCAAATGTCAGTCATTTATGCGTCCCCTTCAAAGTCTTTGTCATATCTGTGAATAGCTTTCACTGTTATTCACTTACTACTTCAGTAAAATAATTTATTTTTCTCTGTTTTTGGAATTTTACAGCAGTGCCATTAACGAAAAAATCAGTATTATTTTTCATGAGTAGAGGCTGCATAAGTTGGAGTTCATTCAGAGAAGAAGAACCACAGGGAAATATTTAATTAGAGGTTTGGTTTGGGGATTTGGGGGATTATTTCCGTTGTACTTGTAGGGGCCTGGTGTGCAGGGTCTAGGTACTCCTAGTGCTGAAACCTGACATCAGAAGTGAAGATGGACATAAAATGAGGGGATTGAAGACAAACTGCAGCCTATGAAGATGGGCTGGAAGCATCTGATTTTCAAAGCCCCCAATCCACCAACTTCAAAGATGGGGTCATCCTGTAAGGACAAGGGTTAAGCAGGCACTTGGCTGAGGTTTCTGAAGAGCTGAAGGAGGATCTGGAAGCAGCTAAAGTATTTGCAGCCCAGCTGTTGTCCATGCTACTCTGGTGAACCAGCACATCAGACAGTGTGCATGAGTGAGAGTAGTGTGCACTGCTCTGAGCTTCCAGCGGGGAAGGCAATATGGCTACCCTCACCTTCCCACATCCTACAATATGGCTACCTTTGTCCACCTTCTAGGTTTCATGGTCCACCCTAATTCTGACCTGTGCAGGGAAAGCAATTCTTTGAAAAACAGTTCTAGCTTAACTGAGCTGATATAATACAAATCCATTGCAAAAGATAACTAAAAATAAATACAATGAAAATGAAACAATATTATTAAATTGTATCCAGACATGTTGCTCAATGAAGGCACTGAGCCTGAGGCTTTCTCTTTGTTGAAAAGGAAGATTTGGAAGTTTTAGGGGGGTTTTAAAATTATTGTTACCCACTGAATGGAGCTTCTTCCTGACTCATTCAGAAGGACTGACATGAAAAATGAGTATCTTTCTCACTGTGAGGTTCTGTGCCATTTGTTGCCTCTCCCAGTACAATTTCTTCTTCCCCTCCGGCAGTTGAAGGAGGATACGGGGGTGATTGGAGAGGGTGTCATGCTATCCTTGGCCTTATCTGCATTTCTGCTTCTTAAACCAATGAAATGATAAGCTAGATGATCATACGGTAGACAGAAAGGAAATGAGTGATTTTGTTTATCTGCAGACAGAGCTTACTGAAGACCGGTCATGGGCACGCATCAAAGACAAATGTTGTGTGCATCAAAGTCTTGTTGGCTTTTGAGGTGGTAGGTGAGAAGAAAGCATAGTCTGGCTCGAATCTATGAAAGGTTTTTTGACCATCTCAGTACCCATTGGAGAATTTTGTGTAGCTGAAGAGACCTCATGACTAAGTTTCTGGCAGACCTACTAACTGTGGATGGAAGCACCAGGGGCTGGCTTCTCACTGAGATGCTTCCATTCATATCTGTCCCAGTAGCATTCCCCAAGTGGTGTCTCCTGGATCCCCTCCATCTTTGAATCTGTGCCTCATCCCACACCCCACTGCTCAGGTTTGAATTGGTTCTGCAGTTTACCAGTGGTTTGATCTTGGGCAAGTCACTTCAAGTCCCTGAAATGGAGGGATATTACAGGCTCCAAATCACTGGGTAGTTGTGAGGATTAAATCAGGGGTTGGTAAATTATGATCCAAAGGCCAAAGTGCCCCTCAGTCCTGCTTGTTTTTGCAAATAAACTTTCACGGGAACACAGCCACACCTGTTAGTTTACGTGTAATCTGTGGCTGTTTGCACACCTCACAGCAGCGAGTTGAGCAGTTGTGGCAGAGACCCTGTGGCTCACAAAGCCTAAGGTATATACTGAGAAAGTTAGCTGAGCCCTGGATTAAACAGGTGAGTACCTATAAATTCAATTCCCAAATGTTTATGGGCTGCTATGTTGAGGTATTGAGCCTATAAGAGTGAAGAAACACAGACAAAAGTCCCTGCCCTCGTGGAGCTTACAGTTCAAGGAGGGAAACAGACAATAAAGCAAAAAGAACAGCACCAAAATGTAAAATATATGTAAAGTGATCCAGTAGTTCAGAGGGGGAAATGCAGGAAATCAAGAGAAAGAGAGAGAGAGAGTATGGAAGGGGGGGAGATGCAATGTTAATTAGGGTCATTAGGGAAGCTTCACTGAAAGAGTGACATGACATCAGAGCCATGTGGACACACGAAGAAGAGGGTTCCAGGCAGAAGGAACAGCCAGCGTAAAAGGACGAAAGCCTTGAGGTGAGAGTGTGTCTCTGAGTGTTTGGAGACCAACCAGGGAGGCCAGTGTACTGAAAGTCCGCTGGGTGGTGGAGAGGAGAGCCCTGAAGATGCTTAGATGCTTTCAGTGAAGTAGGACTTCCTTGGCCACAGACAGGATGTTGCATTTTGTTCTGCGTGGGAAGGAAGGCACTACACTACTGGCTTGTGAGCTGGGGATGGTGTGCTTTGGATTGCATTTTTAAAGCATCACTCTGGCTGCATATGGTGGCCATGAGTGGCAGCTTGAACTGGGGTTAGAGCTGTAGAGGTGGTGAGAAGCAGCCCAGCTCTGCCTATATTGTAAAAAAATAAAAATAAAAAAAGATGAGAATTCCCTGACAGATTTGGAGTGCGTCAGGAAAGAAAGAGAGAAGTCAGGAACACTTTGATACTTTGACTTGGTCAATGGCAGGAATGGGATGACCGTTAACTGCAATGTGGAAGAAACGGAGATAGGGCAGGTTTTGGAGCCAAGGTTAAGAAGTCATAATCATATATGTTAATTTTGAGCTGCCCCTTAAACATCAGGGTGGGATTGCTTAGAACAATGTCTGCTATGTAGTAAATTTTCAATAAATGTTAGCTGTTATTATTACCACGATTGACATTATTACTGAGGACTTACTCAATTCATGCCATTTTATTTTTTTAATTTAATTTTAATTTATTTTATTGAGGCAGGGTCTTTCTCTGTCACCCAGGCTGGAATGCAGTGGCACGATCATGGCTCACTGCAGCCTCCACCTCCTGGGCTCTAGCGATCTCCCATGTCAGCCTCCCAGGTAGCTGGGACTACAGGTAGGTGCCACCACGTCTGGCTAATTTTTAAAAACTTTGTGTAGAGGCGAAGCCTCCCTGGTTGCCCAGGCTGGTCTTGAACTCCTAGGCTCAAGTGATCCTCCCTCCTTGGCCTCTCAAAGTGCTGGGATTAGAGGTATGAGCCACTGCTCCTGGCTTGATAATTATTTTTGAATACCTATTATGTGTCAGCACTAGAGAAACAATGAATGAGTTCTGGTTTCTGTCTTCATGGGGAGATAGAGAAATACCTGGCGATCATATGTGAGGTCACTGCTCTGAAGTAGTGCAGCTTTGGGGGAATCACAGACTCTGCCTTGGTCCTAAGCATGATTTCTTTGAAGCTAGCCATTTACAGTTTATGTAGTCTATCTATATCCTTGTCCTCATCTATAAAATAGGAACATCAACATTATTTGGATCATGCATCTAAGAGCTCAGTGAACATCAGCTCTTAGTATAACATAAAGGTTTCTACAAACTCAGTCATTTGTTTCACAAGTATTTTTTGAGTACTGACTACCATGTTACAGGAGTTTAGAAAGTACTTGGGGGTACAGTATGAACAAGAAGACCCTGCCTTTAAGGAGATCAAGGGGGACTGAGTGGGGATAAATAAATGAAAATGATAGGTCGAGGTAACAATTACATAGAAAATTAAAATATGTATACTTATGCACATGTACCCTACAACTTAAAGTATAATAATAATACATAAATTAAAAAAAAAAAAAAAAGAAAATTAAAATATATGTGTTCTAGAGCAGCACTGTCCGATAGAAACATAATTTGAGGCCACATGTGAGGCAGATGTACAATTTAAAATTTCCTAGAAGTCACATTAAAAAATAAAGTGAAATAGGTGAAATTAACTTTAATGATATATTTTATTTAATCAAATATATCCAAGACATTATCATTTTAACCCATAAAAATATTAAAATTATTAGTCAAACATTCTACATTCTCTTTTCTACTAAGGCTTCAAAAATCCAGTATTTTACACCCCATGGCACAATTCTCTCTAGCCTAGCCACATTTCAAGAGCTTGAAAGCTATATGTTGCTGGTGGTGGTTGTCACATTACACAGTGCAGGTCCTGAATGATGAGGTGTCTACTTTAGATTGAATGGTCAGGGGAAGCTGAGACCCTTATGAGAAGAAGGATCTAGCCATGAGAAATTTGAAGGAAGCCCTCATGGTTACAAGATAGAACTAGGCAAAGAACCTAGGGCAGTAATGGGCTTCTTATGATAATTAAAAGCAGATCAACAAAGCCACTGGGGCTACACGCTAGAGAACAAAAAGGATAGTCATATCACATTGGAGAGTTATTTGGGGCCGGTTCTGGTAGGAGTTTAAAGAGTTCATGATGAGGAGAGTGGATACATTCTAAGTGTATTGAGAACCAGTGGAGGGTTTAAGAAGGGAAGTGATATGATTAAGCTATCACTGACTGCAGTGTAGAGAGTAGAATGTTAACAGCAAGCATGTAAGCTCAAAGCCATGAGAGAGACATCCAGTCCAGCTGTAGAAGCTCAAAGACGGCTTGGAGGAAATGTGTCCTAAAGAGGACTTACCCACGCCAAAGTTGGGTTTAGATGGGGTTTTCAGAGTCAGAGGGTGTTTTAGACGCATAGACTTCAAACCTTTCTGATTACACAACACATTCAATTAAAAGTAGCAACTCCAAGAATTTGTATAGGTGTTTATTCCCTATGCATGTGCTCTGCTGTCAAATTGTAGTGTTATTATTTTACTAAAACTTTTCTTATTTATCCCACCTCCCCACCAAACACGAATAAAAGTTTCAATATTTTTTTCTTTTATCCCACTGCATTTTACTTTGGAAATGACTGTTCCAGGCAGACAGAATTACACAGGCAAAGGGCTGGGGATATAATGATGCTTGTCACGCACACGAGATGGCTGGAGCTTATATCTGGATGGTGGAAATAAGGAAGTGGGTAAGATGATGGTGAGAAGAGTGTTCAGAGCTGCTTCTGGAGAACTGTGCAGGGGCTACCTCATGAAGAGCTTGCAGGCTTTGAGAATGTTTTAATTATTTATTTATTTATTTATTTATTTATTTATTTATTTTGACTTCGAGTTTCGCTCTTTGTTGCCCAGGCTGGAGTGCAATGGCACGATCTCGGCTCACCGCAACCTCTGCCTCCTGGGTTCAAGCGATTCTCCTGCCTCAGCCTCCCGAGTAGCTGGGATTACAGGCATGCGCCACCATGCCCAGCTAATTTTTGTAGTTTTAGTAGATACAGGGTTTCTCCATGTTGGTCAGGCTGGTCTCAAACTCCCAACCTCAGGTGATCTACCTGCTTCGGCCTCCCAAAGTGCTGGGATTATAGTTGTGAGCCACCATACCCCACTATGTATGTATTTTTTTTAGACAGAGTCTCGCTGTGTCACCCAGGCTAGAGTGCAGTGACATGATCTCGGCTCACTGCAACTTCCATCTCCTGGTTCAAGCGATTCTCCTGTTTCCATCTCCCGAGTAGCTGGGATTACAGGCACGCTCCACCTGGCCCAGCTAATTTTTGTATTTTGGTAGAGATGGGGTTTCACCATGTTGGCCAGGCTGGTCTTGAACTCCTGACCTCAAGTGATCCACCTGCTTCGGCCTCCCAAAGTGCTGGGATTACAGGCTTGAGCCACTGTGCCCGGCCTAATTTCTAATTTCAATTTTAATTTTTATGTTTTGAGCCGGAGTCTTGTGCTGTCACCCAGCAAGGGTACAGTAGTGCAATCATGGCTCATTGTAACCTTAAACTGCTGGGCTCCAGTGATTTTCCTCATCTCAGCCTCCCCAGTAGATGGGATTACGGTCATGCACCACTGCACCTGGCTAATTTTACAATTTTTTTGGTAGAGACAGGGGTCTTGCTTTTTTGGCCCAGGTTGGTCACAAACACCTTGCCTCAAGCAATTCTCTCACCTCCGCCTCCCAAAATGCTGGGATTATAGACCTGAACCACCATGCCCAATTGGGAAAGATTTTAATATATTTTCATATATGATGGGAGACCATTGCTGGGTTTTAAGCAAGAGGTGGCAACTAGTATTTTGGTAAGCATTTTACATTCATTTTCTCATCTTATTTTTAATTAACATCTGCAAAACAGAAACAAATGAAAGGGTTTCAAGCAAGATGGTGACAAGAGCATTTATTATTGACTAGAATTTTCTCCTTTCCCTCCTTTCCACTTCTCTAATTCTGTAAGTTAAAAACTCATGCTGGTAAAGACCAAGCCTTCATCACAGAGAGAAATTTTATTCTGGGACAGACTGCTTGCCTGCTCTCACTGACCCCTGCCTCCACCTAGAAAACTAACGTTGCCTGAGAGCCAGTTGCCTAAAAACCACTCAGTTACACTGGGATCTGGAAATGTCCATCGGAGGCTTTCAGACGGCAGTACATGTGCTTTTAAAAATACTGGGGGTGGTGGAGGGGTAGGGGGAGGGAGAGCATTAGGAAAAATAGCTAATGCATGCTGGGCTTAATACCTAGGTGATGGGTTGACAGGTGCAACAGACCACCATGGCACACGCTTACCTATGTAACAAACCTGCACATCCTGCACATGTACCCCAGAACTAAAAATGAAAATTAAAAAAATACTGACTTACATTTTTTTGTTTGCATTCTTTATTGATATGGGAAATCTGCTGCTATGATAAACAGAGCTCTTCATTTTTCTCACTGTAGGTTCTCCTTTCTCCTTTCCTTGGTTAGGCAAACTCACCATAGAAGAGGCTGTTTATCCACAACTCCTCAGTAATTAAGAGTCACACTTTACACTTAATTTTAAAATATGCGTCCACTAAATAACGTAACATTTTTAAAACAGCTGATTTTAACCTTTGTTATTTGTACAGTTTTCAGCTTCTTCTTAGATGTAAAGAGAGAAGAAAACCATTTTATGTTAAATTCTTGGTCACCGTTAAGAGAGGTGTTTTATTGCCAATGTCTTGAAACCACAGCCAGGGATGTATACTCAGAAAACTGCTTTACATAATAATGACTAACTGGAAAAACTGATGATATTATTGAAACATTGAGAGAAATGTTGTGGGGCTTTTAAAATAAATTCAACATAGGATCCCATGGCCTAGTTTTGGCGAGAACAATCCTACCTCCTGCTCTGCTGGAATCCAGTTGGCCCAGCCCCCTCTGCCTTGCTTGAGTTCACTTACATTGCCCTGGGTTGTGTTGGCTTGGAAGGCTGCCTGGCCTTGTGTGCTTGCTGGGCTGAAATTACTCTCCCTGCTCAGCTATTGGGAGCCCACCCCATCTACAAATTTGTCCACTTGATTTCACTCCTGGGCCTCTGGAGTTGAAAGAGTAGCCCATTAAAATGGGAATGAGCCAGAGGGCTCCTCAGGGCTGGTTTGATCAACACTGTCCATGGTGCTCAGCAGGACAACAGAGTAGCATTTGCGTCTGAGGACAGTCAAACCCACACCACCAGGCTTCAACAACAACAGCCGTAATAGCTGCCATTTATATTTTCTATGGGCTCAGTGCTGAGCTAAACATTTTCATGTGCGTTTTCATTAAGCTTGACCTTGACTTCATGAGCTAGGTAGCATCACTTTGGAGGATGAGGGTGCTTTTAGTCATACACTTCCAGGGTATCAATGCTGCATTGACCACTTCCTAGCTTTGTGACTTTGGGCAAGTGGACTAACTCCTGGATGCTCACATTTACCTATCTTTAAAATGGGGATACACTACATAGAACTGTTGTATCAAGCAGGGTACCATAGTGCCTGATACATAGTAGGTGCTCAATAAAAGGTATTGACATGGCTTTGCTAATGGGTACTTAGGTTTAGGGAGGTGAAGTCGCTTGTTTAACTTGTTCATGCTCATACAACAGATGTTGTCTCTGGCCTCACCAAAAGATAAACCAAAGAAAGTAAAGTAGAAAAGTTGGTAGATAACTGATAATTTTTTAAAATGTGTTTCCAGTATGCTAGTATGTTATACATAGTTTCTTGGAGAATTTAACAGTCATTGGCTTAGTCTTCATTCACTGTCAACTAACACTAGGTAAAGATTCATAGCTGGAATTTGTATCAATGATGGTGCAAATGGCAGAAAATTCGATCCACACTAAGCAAAGAGGAAGGTATTGGCTTAATTATAGGCCCACTAATTATTTGCCTTAGAGACAGTGAGGGTGATAAAACATGGGTTTTGATAAGAAAGTTTGGCATTTTTAGTAGTATTCTTTTATGTTAAAATGTTGTACTTTGCTTTACTCTTACAAAAACACTTTTTGTTAAAAAAAGAAATTTGCTATGAAGGATAAACTCCATTTCAATGGTGTATGTTAGACTTTGGCCTCAGTCACTGCATAGTTGCTGTAATGTGGTTCTGGGGAAGGCCATTACCAGAGCATGTGGCAGCTGGGAGTGGAAGAGGGGTGTAAAGGAGTAAAGCAAGGAGAGAGGAGCAAGAGCAAACATTTGTGGGGGCCTAAGCGTGTTTCAGAAAGTTTGCATCAACTCTTATTTCCTCATAACAAACCCATGATGTAGGTTTGTTTTGTAGACACTGCTGGGCATCTCACTGATGGCTTTTTCCTCCTTATACACCAGCAGATCCTCGGGTTGTTTGGGGTCATGCTATACCCAGCTAAAGTAACTACATTTCCCAGCTCCTCAGCTCATGCTCAGTCACTCAATAGGGCTTCTGGTGAATCCCTTTAATAAGGGTCAGAATCAGTTGGCAACTTGTCTTTTGCCTCTTCCTAGAGTGTACCCGGGGATGCTCCTGGAGATTGAGCGGTCATCTTGGTACTATGGGCTAACAAGACGTAGTAATTAGTTTTCTGTTACTTCAGCTGAATGCAATTCCTAATTAGAAAAATATTGTTCATAGTAGTTAATTGAGCTTTTCTGAGGGCATGCTACCTGCCAGGCACTATGCCACATGCCTTCTATTTATTATTTCATTTAATTCTTACTATAACCAGATTGTTAATGGTATTGGAAACAACATCTCTATTTTGCAAATGAGGAAACTGAGGCATAGTGATTCTAAGTAACTTGTGAATGTGAGTCTGCTCCACAGCAAAGCGTCTTCTCTTAAGCAAGATGTAAGTTCACTTTTTATGATGGGCTCCTGTTACATTAGTAGGTAAAATTGAAGTAATAAGCTAAAGAAACAAGCATAACCTCCGCTTTGCAGGAAGTGTTCACAACTGTACTCTAATTCAGGAGCAATAAAGAAATGGTGTATTCCATTTGACAAAGTAAAGAGCAGAGATGTTAGTTAAATTTCTTTGTCCCAAATCTTAAAACTGATCAGCATCTATAAGCAAGAATGGCTTCCAGGGATTGAGAAATCCAATTCCAGTTCTTACACTGCTTAACTAGCTGGGGACTAATTAACTGGCAGTGGGAATTAACCAAACTGCTCATTTTCATTGTACATCATGACCTCTCTATTGACTTACCTTATGAATCTGTCCTTTTCAACTACATATCATTGACAAGCACTTTACCATAATTGGAGACATGGCTCAGTGTAAGGATATACATGCTTTTGTCCCTTAAATAATTTTTATTGACATTTCCAGTTGAGTTTCCTATTCTCAGAACCTCAGTTCTGTAAGGTGTCAATAACCATGATACCAAGCCAACAGGGCTATAGTGAGAACGATGGAAATTAATGGGTAATTGATGCACAGTAGATAATATTAATCTCAGGTCACTAACTCATAGTAGGTACTTAAAAATGAGCTATCATTGTGGAAGACATAATTCCAAAGAGTCAAAAGCTCAGTTATCTTGGGGCAAATTGCCAACATAAACAAGTAAGGAGGGCTGCATAGAGATTGTGAATACAGACCCATTGCTCTATCTCAGTTAAGCAGTCACTTTTTATATCCAGCCTGGGACCCAGCTTCACCAATTTTTCCAATTTTTAAAAACAATTAGAAATCCGCTTTTATGTAAAATGTTGTCTTAAAATATTGGTTTGTTTTGTTTGCTTATTTGCTTTAAATACTCTGTGAGCAAAACAAACAAACAAACAAAACCAACATCCATTTTTAGGCCACCATTTTGCCACCACTGATCATTTATTGCTTTCATTTATTCACTCAACAAACCACAGAGAGGTTGAAGGTAATTCAGAAGTGTGTCACTAAAGGACTAGAGAAGAAGACCGTCAAAGGAAGATGTTTAAAACGTGAGATTATTAAAGTTGAGGAAGAGTGGGCTGTGCATTGACTAATTAATAGTTTTCATATATATGAAGGGATTTTAGACAGCTGATGTTGACTATCCTTTATCTTCTGCAGAATAGGGTAAAAAAGAAAACAATTATTTTTCAGGAGAAGAATTTTGAATAAATATGAGAACAGTTTTCTAGATGTTGAGAATTATTAAGTTTTAGCAGAGGAAAGGGCTGTGGACCTTTATTTTGCAAAGTTTTTTTGAATTAGGACAGAGTATCAGAGAGAAATCTGTGTGGTTTTGGTGACCTTGGAATGACCTCCCATCTGGAATTTTGAGGTTCAGAATACTTATTCTGAAGGGATTCAGTAGCTGCACCCTACCTTTTGTACTCATTGTGTGCTGCAGGATGCAATTCAAGGGAATAGCTGGGCAGTCCGAAGTGGTTTGGATTCTGATTTCTTGCGAGAGTCGTTGGTACCTCCTAAGCCATCGCTGCTCCAGTTAAGGGACATGTGGCTCTGAATAAGGGCTCCTTTTGGAGTCCCCCCTGGGATGTTACATCTTCTGGTTTGACAGATGCCAACTTGACATTTTACTCCTCTTTCATTATTCTGAATAATTCTGCAAAGCCCTCATCCTCCCAGCACTGTACTAAGCGTGAGAATTTGCCTTTTCCACTTGTCAAAATATGTCAAGAGTTTGTAGGAGTCCAAGGTCATGCTTCAGTTTTGAGACAGAAGAGGAATTCCAATAATTCCAGAAATGGCAGGAGATCTCTTTTCTTGCTAACTTTGGTTCAGGTGTGCTTTAAAAATTCAACATTTAATGGACTCTTAAATATTCCTTCCTCTTGCTGTGGAACTTCAGGTTATTTTAATATATATTGAGGGTTGCCTAGTAACTACAGCTTTACTAGCTTACTGAGAGAAGTTTTACTTTTTTTTTTTTTTTTTTGGCTACAGAAAGGTAATCAGGGGAGAGCAATTGGAGATGGACTTCATGGAGAAAAGGAGGAGGAATATAGTGTTTCTTTGGGACTTGAGGTCATGTAAAACTGATGTTAGAAGAAATGTGTAGGTCCCTGTCTGAGGCAATTAGAAGCAAGTTCAAGGAAGCCATCTTCCACTTAATCTTTCCTTTGCTGAATAGTTTGAGTGAATGATGTCACAGGGAGTTGAATTACAGAAATGCTCACCTGCTTTCCCTCCTTTCTACCTCCCTTCCTCCTTCCATCCTTCTTTCCCTCCTTCCCTTCTTCTCTTTTTTCTTTCTTCATTTCTTCCTTTTTCTTTTTCTTTTTTTTTTAAAGAAAATAAATAATCTTATTGTTCTATGGACTTAACATCAGGCTCTGAGATATGTGTTAGTTATAACTGATTTTTTTTTTTTTTTTTTTTTTTTAGGGTGGAGTTTCACTCTTGTTGCCCAGGCTGGAGTGCAATGGTGCAATCTCGACTCACTGCAACCTCCGCCTCCCGGGTTCAAGCGATTCTCCTGCCTCAACCTCCCGAGTAGCTGGGATTGCAGGTGCCCACCACCACACCCAGCTAATTTTTTGTATTTTTAGTAGAGATGGGGGTTTCACTATGTTGGCCAGGCTGGTCTTGAACTCCTGACCTCAGGCGATCCAACCCGCCTCGGCCTCCCAAAGTGCTGGATTACAGGCATGAGCCACTGTGCCCGGCCAGTTATGACTGATTTTATAACTGAATTATTTCTCTTCTTAATTCTGCTTCTTATAACCTAGTGGGAAACAACCACTGGACAAGATGAAAATCTAATTGGAACCACCACCTATTTTCCTGAGTCAGTCCAGGTTCGTAACTAACTTGTAGATTATCTCAGCGTTGAACTTTGCTGAGTTTTGTGAGGACATGGAGATTTTAAAAGCCAAGGATGTAGATATCTCTGGGGGGACATTTTCTTGTCTACCACAGCACATCTTGTTGATATTGATTACTAAATCCTTACTTTGAGATCTTAAAACTGGGAACATCCTACCAATGTCCGTTCAGATGCAAATTTGTTTGAGCTTGTGTTCTCTCTTGACTAATCCATTTCAGAGAGTTAATTTGTTTACCAAGAAGAAAATCATTTCTTGTATTGGTTACCAATGAAAAGTGGCATAGTCCAACTAAAGAGAGCATGCCAAGATGGGTTTTGTACCTCTTGAGGAGATGCTAGCTACCCAGAAACGTAGACTAATAATACGTAAGATTACTGGCCATCAGCCAGTTTTGCCAGGCGATGGCATGAATGTTCAACATATGCTTTTATGCAATTCTGTGATGCTGCAGTAATTGGGGAATGCATTAGCTGACAGCAGTCCCTGATTCGATCTATCTCTTTCTGGTTCTAGTTACTTCTGACTCATAAAGTGGACAGGGAAAGCAAAAAGAGAAGTTTGTATAATAGTAAAATGTTCACTTGCAGTGTGTCATGTACCCTTAGGCTAAAGATAGACAAGCATCTCAGAATCTGGCTCCCATATTCTCATTTCCCCGTATATAATTTCTTAAGTGGGCAGAAGTGTATCTGGTTATATAATCCTGTTACAGTGGGAAGAGAAAGTATATTTATATATGCGTGTGGAGAAATCACTGTCAGCTAGAGTTACATATTTAATTACGGTAAGAAAAAATGTGAATTTGAAAATGATGTGCGGGTTGTTTTATTCAAATTGGGGTTCTAATTCAGTCTAAAAAAAAACTGAGCAGTATTGTTGAGATGATTGCCTCTTAGGAGATAGTATGTGTGTATGTATTCCGTAGCTCTGCCTGACTTAAAGAGGCTTTTACAACAGATGGAAAGGCATAGTGAGAGAAGAAAATAATTTAAATTTAACCCTTTGTAAATACTCTAGCTTTAAGGACACTTTGCCTTCCTTGGGTTGTGGGTAGAGTATGCTATCATATCTGAACTGTGTGTTCTCCTTATAACATCCTGTGCTAAGTGCTCATGCTCCCCAAAATTCAGGTCCCTCCAAATGATGGTGATGGGAATCCAACTCTGACAGCTTGACCCCGGATGTGTGCTTTACACTGACCCAAGATATAGCCTAGCAATATACGATGTAAAAATTAACATGAACTCATTGACTCAACTACTAAATAGGTACTAAAAGTCAAGCTTTTTGCTAGACCTGAGAATGTAGAAGTTGAATTTAGCTCTTGCCCTCAAAGAATTTACCGTCTAGGGGGTAGACCTACTCCTAAACTAGCAATTAAGTCTTTAATATCTATGCATTTATTCTGCAACACTGAATTTAAAACAGGTTTTTCTCAGAAGCAATTCTGTTTCTACAAACTGTCTCCCGGGCTCAGAGTCCCTCATGTTACCAAGTTCCTTGAAAGCCTTGCTTATTGCTTTTAAATGCAACATATCTCTGATTGATGTTTTCGCTCTGTAGTAATCCTTTCATTCCCTTTTTTGAGAGTTTGAAAATAATGTTGTATGCAAAATCCCTAAAGAATTAGCAGACCTGATTTGATTCAAATATAACTTCCCACCCTATGTGCAGTGTCATGCCCCTGAGTTTCATATACATGAGTTCTAACCCCTTCTTCTCTCTTGCTAAGATTTATCAGCAATCGGTTAACCTATTTGGGCTAGCTTAGCCTCATTTTCTTCATCTGAATAATGGACATAGGTATGGATTCTCACAAGAATCAGATGCTATTTTGCAGAAGTTGTACAACAAGCTTCCGTTTTGAAATAAAACTAAAGCATCATGATGTAGGCAACATGGGATAAAATTGTAGCCTAACCACTGTGTATGCTGGAGTCATGCAATTTGAGTTACATAGTCTTTGAGGTTTCATATGTTTAGTTTAAAGGCTGACTTTGCCATTTGTAAGCTGTGTGGCTTTGGGTGATTTATTTAATATTTCTCTGTTAGTTTCCTTTTTAATAAAGTAATATACTGTTTTCTTTTATAGGCTTGATAATAATGATGAAAGTGCTGGTGGAGATGCTAAACTGATGATGATAATGATGGTGGCGATGATAGTGTTTCTGCAGCTTGAATATTTATGCACCCCCACCCCAAATTTAAATGTGGAAATCCTAATCCCCAAGGATTTGGTATTAGGAGATGGGGCCTTTGGGAGGTGATGAAGTCATGAATCACAAGTAGGAGTAGTGCTTTTACAAAACAGACCCCCGGGTAGTCATTTGTCTTCTCTTCATGTGAGAACACAGCTAAAAGATGGCTGTCTATGGACCACGAAATGGGCCCTCACCAGATGCTGAACTGGCCAGTGCCTTGATCTTGGACTTCTCAGCCTCCAGAGATGAGCAATACATTTCTGTTGTTTATAAGCCATCTAGTTTGTGAGGGTTTTGTTACAGAGACCCAATGGACTCAGCCTTACAGTTATTAAGCCCCTCCTTCTTGCCAGTTACTGTGCTGAGTACTCTACATGCATCACCTCATAGCATTCTCAGTTGCCCTCTCTGGTAGCTGCTATCATAATCCTTGTTTTCAATGAGAAGTTGAGGTTTGTGGAGTTGCTTAACATGTCCAGGCTCACTTAATGCCCCAATGTAAGTTTGATTAACTTTAATACTTCTAATACATACTGTGTCTCAGTTAATGTTTTATTGTGCTCTGGTAGTTTAAACTACATTCTCTTTTATCAAGAATTCAAGTATAATAAAGATTAAAAGAGACATGATGTATGTTTAATAATTAGCATCTGTTCCATAGTAAATGCTAAATAACTACTAGGTATTTAATTGGTATTAGATCTATTTCTTTTTAAACTTATAAATGATAATATTATAAGTTATATTTATTGATTCTATTATTGCCTTTAAAATTTAAAAACCATTCTGTGGTTTATTCTCCTCTATAAGGATGCAAAAGTTACTATTGCCCATATTGCTGAAGATAAGGGAATGCCAAGATTTTTGCAATTTCTACAGAATAGCAAAAATAGATTCATCATTTAGGTCAAAGTTTCAAGTTTGAGTAAGGCTTATACTCATTTTTTTCAAATACTTAGCTTGTATTCTTAAACAAATATCTATAATATCATTATCTTATGATTCAGTAAAGAAAGAGAAATAAGCTGTTTAAATATGATGCCACACAAATTCATTTGAAAGAGAATGATGCATTCAATAACTATGTTTGTGAATTTGGCTCTATGCTATGAGATACCCAATTTGTCTTATTTTATCCTTGAATTAATATTTCTTTAGGCTTCAAGGAGACGTGATGCATTAGAAATTGTAGATTATCTGTGGCAAATTTGACTCCAGGTTTTTAGTAACACCTCATTTCAAATTCTCAAGAGAGAATCCTGTTGTCTTAATGTTTTGGTCCTTGACATCCAAGTGTGTTTTAACCTCTATGGTGCACATACCTGCCCACCACTGTTCCTTGACCTGCAGCTTCACTGAACATTTGAACTCTGGTTGCAATGCTTATGTTATTGGGCCCCTCCACATCCTTGCCACAGTCAATTGAACCAAAGGCATCTCAGCAGAGCACTCCTGATGCTGCCCCCTAAATGCTCCCCATAAGTCCTTATCATCTCAGTAAACAACATCTCCATTCTTCCACTTGCTTAGGCTATCAACCTTAAGTCACTCTTGAGTTCTCTCTTTTGCTCATATTTTATTAGCAAATTCTAAGCCTCTTAACAAATTCCGTTAGCTCTGTGTTCAAAATACATCTGGATGTAGAGATTGGTACCCCCCCTGTTGTTTCCACTCTAGGTCAAGATTTCATATGTAATCACCTGGACTATTGCAATCACCTTCGAACCTTCTTCCTTTTCTACCCTTGCCCATTTTTGATTGAGATTATTTTTGAGACTGTAAGATCATGCCACTCCTCTACTCAAAATTCTGCAAGTCTTGGCCAGGCAAGGTGACTCATACCTGTAATCCCGGCAGTTTGGGAGGTCAAGGCAGGAGGATTTTTTGAGCTCAGGAGTTTGAGACCACCTCTACTAAAAATAATAATAAAAAATTAGCCGGGTGTGGTGGTGTGTGCATATAGTCCTGGCTACTTGGAAAGGCTGAGGCAGGAGGACTTGCTTGAGCTCAGGAGGTTGAGGCAGCAGTGAGTTATGATCATGCCACTGCACTACAGTCTAAGCAACAAAGCGAAACCCTGTCTCAAAACAAACAAACAAACAAAAAACAAAAAATTCCCTACATGTCTTATATTTTACATAGAATAAAATACAGAGTCCTTCATGGCCTCTGAAGTTTCCCATGATTGTGTGTCTGCATCCTTCTGTGATGTGGTCTCCTATCACTTTTCCCTTTACTCTATAAGCTGACTTGCTTTTTCTTAATTATGGTAAGCACACTTGCCCCAGGGCCTTTGCACTTACCCTCTCCTGAGAATGGTCTTTCCCTGCTTGTGACTCGGCTTGCTCCCTTACATCACCTGGCCTTCTGGTTGAATGGTGCCTGCTCGGGGGACCTTCTATGAGCAACCTTTGAAGCAGCACCTCTCTCCCTCATGGCCCTTACCATCTGTTATGTGGTATCATGTCACTTATCACCAGCTGTGGTATCCATTTTTTTAATGACATGACTTCTAACATCACATTTGCTGTTCTCTTTTTCCATACCAATTCTCCAATAATAATTAATGCTCAGCCATTTAATTCAATGCTAATACTAACTCCTGGAGCTCATACAGATCCCACTGGTTAAAAGCTCAATCCCACAAGAATGTTCCTATTTCAGACGCCAACCACAAGTGGGTCCCACCCTACCTACACCTGTTTAGCAGACGAGAAATTTCTAGGTTCCCATTCTCAGGTTTAATAATTCACTAGAACAACTCACAGAACTCAAGAAAACACTTTACTTACAGTTACTGGATTATTATAAAGGATTCAACTCAGGAACAGATATAAAAGAGATGTATGTGATATGGGGTGTGATGTGAGGAGCTTCTGTGTCCTCTTGGGGGATGCCTTCTCCCCAGGATCTCAATGTGTTCACCAGTCTGGAAGCTCCCCCGATCCTGTCATCTAGGTGCTTTTATGAAGATTTCATTATTTAGACATGATTAATTAAATCATTGGACATTGGTGATTAGCTCCATCTTTAGCCCATCTCCAGTTGGGGTTGGGACTGAAAGTTCCAACTCTCCAATCACAACGTTGGTTCCTCTGCCCAGTTGAGAGTCACCTCATTTGCATAAACTCAAGACTGGTAGAAAGGGGCTGGTTTTGAATCACAAGAGACACTCCTAAAATTCCAGTCACTTTTGTCACTCGGGACATTCCAGGGGTTGGGAGTCTCTGTGCTGGAACCAGGGACAAAGATGAAATATATGTTTCCTGTTGTATCACACCAGCCAAACTGCTTCATATTGTTCTTGGGTGTTGTCTGTCCCCACCTGCAAGAACTTCGCTCTACAGAAACAAGTCACTTTTGCCAGTTTTATCTGGTCTCATTCAGCACCCAGAGCAGTGCTAATACACCATAGACCAGGGTGTCCGATCTTTTGGCTTCCCTGGGCCACATTGGAAGAAGAATTGTCTTGGGCCACACATAAAATACAGTAACGATAGCAGAGGAGCTTTAAAAAATTTTTAAGGCCGGGCGCGGTGGCTCAAGCCTGTAATCCCAGCACTTTGGGAGGCCGAGACGGGCGGATCACGAGGTCAGGAGATCGAGACCATCCTGGCTAACACGGTGAAACCCCGTCTCTACTAAAAAATACAAAAAACTAGCCGGGCGAAGTGGCGGGCGCCTGTGGTCCCAGCTACTCGGGAGGCTGAGGCAGGAGAATGGCGTGAACCCGGGAGGCGGAGCTTGCAGTGAGCTGAGATCCGGCCACCGCACTCCAGCCTGGGCGACAGAGCCAGACTCAGTCTCAAAAAAAAAAAAAAAATTTTTAAAAAGCACATAAAGATCTCATAATGTTTTAAGATAGTTTACGAATTTGTGTTGGGTGGCATTCAAAGCCATCCTGAGCTGCATGTAGCCCATGGGTCGCAGGTTGGACAAGCTTGCCATAGACACTCAGTGCTTACTGAATGAATTACTTCCATGAATTAAATTGGACATTAATTAATGCAATTACTTCATGGAGGAAGACCATAGGTAGAGGCGGACATGAGTGAAAACATGCTCCATGAGGGTCAGAGACAGAGAAGGAGAGAAACCAAAATTTTCTTTCTTTCTTTCTTTCTTTCTTTCTTTCTTTCTTTCTTTCTTTCTTTCTTTCTTTCTTTCTTTCTCTTTCTTTCTTTCTCTTTCTTTCTTTTCTTTCTTTCTTTCTTTCTTTCTTTCTTTCTTTCTTTCTTTCTTTCTTTCTTTCTTTCTTTCTTTTTCTTTCTTTCTTTCTTTCTTCCCTCCTTCCTTCCTTCCTTTCTTTTTCCTTCCTTCCTTCCTTCCTTCCTTCCCTTCCTTTTTTCTTTCTTTTCTTTCTTTCTTTTTTTTTTTTTTGACAGAGCCTTGCTCTGTTTTCCAAGCTAGCGTGCAGTAGTGTGATCTTAGCTCACTGCAACCTCTGCCTCCTGGGTTCAAGCAGCTCTCCTGCCTCAGCCCCGTAAGTAGCTGGGATTACAGGCGTCTTCTACCACATCTGGCTTATTTTTGTATTTTTAGTAGAGACAGGGTTTCACCATGTTGGCCAGGCTAGTCTTGAAATCCTGACCTCAAGTGATCCGGCCTCCCAAAGTGCTGGGATTACAGGTGTGAGCCACCACACCTGGCCCAAAGTTGTTTTCTGAAGAACTTTCTGGTTGGAATTTTACTTTTTCATGATCTTTGTTTTACTTCTTTTTCTTGGAAAATTCTCTGAGCTTTGCCTCTGTCCTGAAAATAAATTCTTTCTTAAGTAAGGTTGAATGAGTTTTCCATTTGTTGTAAGCCAAAATACCTTGGCAAATGCAATCCTTCTAAGCCTATTAGAGTAAAAAAAGTATGCCTGGTACATAATAGGTGCTCAAAAATATTTGCTGAGTGAATGAATGTTTGCTACAAAGAGAAAGGCTTATATTTCCTATTGGCTCCAGGGAGAAAGCTCCAACACGTCTGATTCCTGGCCATTGTAGTGCCAAAGTCAGAAACGCATTAAGCATTCTGAAAGGAACCATCAAACTTGGCCTCTTTGAGGGCACTTAACTTGGGCAAAACTCCAATAGAAATGTTACAACTATTAATTAAATAACTGTATTTTTTGGGCCGGGCATGGTGGCTCACGCCTGTAATTCCAGCAGTTTGGGAGGCGAAGGTGGGTGGATTGCCTGAAGTCAGGAGTTCGAGACCAGCCTGACCATCATGGTGAAACCCTGTCTCTACTAAAAAGACAAAAATTAGCTGGGTGTGATGGCCCATGCCTGTAATCCCAGCTACTCGGGAGGCTGAGGCAGGAGAATTGCTTCAACCTGGGAGGTGGAGGTTACAGTGAGCCAAGATCGTGCCACTGCACTTAAGCCTGTGTGACAGTGAGACTCTGTCTCAAAAAAAAATCAATCAAATCAAATAAATAAATAACTGCCTTTTTTTTTTTTTTTTTTGAGATGGAGTTTTGTTCTTGTCACCCAGGCTGGAATGCAATGGTGCAATCTCGGCTCACTGCAACCTCCTCCTCCTGGGTTCAAGCAATTACAGGTGTGCACCACAACATCCATCTAATTTTGTATTTTTAGAAGAGATGGGGTTTCACCATATTGGTCAGGCTTGTCTCGAACTTCTGACCTCAGGTAATCCACCTGCTTTGGCCTCCCAAACTGCTGGGATTACAGACATGAGCCACCGTGCCCGGCCAAATAAATGTATTTAAGGTCAGCATCAGGGACTGAATTTTTTCTGGCTGCAGAATTGAAAACTGTGGATGCTGTTCTGCGAGTCTCCTTCATAGCAGGCTTGAAAAGTTGTTCTGGGACTAAAAGTTTGTTAAATGGGGGTTAGCAATGGTTCACCCTGTTCACCTATCACCCTACTCCATGCATCGCCCAGTTCTAGCGCAACATTTATGCCCTCCCACTGTGGGGTGATGGAAGGCTGAGGGGAGAAAAGTAGCATGGTAGAGGAGGGGAGAAAAGATTGTGCTAGGGAAGTCTGGGATTGGAGAAACAGAAGGGTGTTAATTGGAAAGAAGGATGAAGTGAGGGGCAGCTTAGCTGCAGGGAAAGATTCAACCGGGGATGTTTCTCAGAATCAGTGTGGTTCATTTGACAACATAAACAGATATATGCTGATAAATGGCCCATTAGAATGCAATGAACAGGAGCAGGACTTACCCTTTGAAACTGAACAGTTCCTGGAAACTCCTAACTCTGCTTTTCTGACCACAGGCTCCTCTCGAATTCTCTGATTTTAGGAAAATCTATTAGCTGTGGCTAACACTGAAACAGCCTATTGTATGCCTCAGGACCTGCCTTCCCTCCTGGAACCATACTGTGAGGTAGCTATGAAGATGTTGGTTGTATTTCCTTCATTGTTCAGTGGGAACAACTGAGACTAAGGGGAGTTAGAGAATGTATTTGCCTAAGGTCACACAGCAGAAGGACAGCTGGCTTTCAAACTCAGCTTTCTCTATTAGAGTCAACTTCCAACATACAGCATTTCTTGAAGTTTTAATATTCTTCCTTTGCTAGCTTGTTTTTTCTTTCTTGATAACTAATTTTCACTAACACAGTTTGCATACTCTTGAGCTTATAGCTGAAACAGATCTATACCAGTCCTTTAATTAAAAATCAGGCCTTCAAAGGGGGATGGAGAAGGTTGAGTTTTTGTCACTCTTTGCAGCTTGTATGTTATAGCGCTTGGCTGTGATTTGTTTTCAGCCAGAGGACAACCCTTTGGAGAAGAACATTATTTGAGGATGTTCCCAAGTGGGTGATGGTCACTGTCCAGTGGGAGAGCAGGCGGAAGTTCTTGCCCTGCTCACATGTTAAATATTCCAAGTGGCATTGCTCTGAGCACTTGTGTTATTTATAGTGAGTCTAATTATGAGTGTCCTTGTCCTGAAAGGAAGTTGTTTTCCCCAAGGGTGGGTGACAGACTAACAAACTATTGAGCTCTAGCAGGAGAATGTGGAATCCTGTTCTCTTAGTTGGTTGAAAATCATTAAATTACCCACCTGATTAACCAGGGGGTACAGATGAATATTACAACATTACAGGAACAAATGAAAATATACCAAGTGGGTCAAGATAAATTCCCTTTCGGACTTGAACATTAAAATTCTTATTTTATTTTCAAATATGCATCCTTTGAACATATTTATGCAGGGAATATACACTGTCAGAGAAAACATCCAATGAAGTACCCTAAAGAGCAAGTAACACATGGTGCTTTCTTAGTTTTTATTACTGCACCTTATTTCTGAATGGCTGATAATAATCGTGAGACACTAAAGGCTACAGGTAAGAGAGAATATGGAAAAATCTGGATGTAGATCTGGTCTTGAGATGTCAAAGCCTGTTACTCAACCTGTTGGAAGTTTCTTCCTCTATATAATGGAGACAATAATAATATTAACTGGGCGAGTTAAATAGGCTACATTTATGCAGAAGTCCAGATTTTACTAAATATTGATCATTATTCTCCATTTGAAAGTAAACCATGTTTTGCTGCTTATTTCTATGATGTAGAAATTTTTGTGGTTTTGCAAAGGTAATTTAGGCAATCCTTTGATCTCTACTGAAATGACAGAGGGATTTGTTAGAGGTTGTATTCAGGCCTCCTAATGCTTCCCATTTGCTGATTCAATGTATTTGGAAGATTTGCCTACAGATTCGGGGCCAAACATTAAGACACAAATAGACTTTTTGTTTTAAATTTGTGCGCTTGAGTGTGATATTTTTTCGTGCCAGCTTCCAGTGACAGGCTGCATTGTTTCTTTTGTGTGGCAACCACTTTCCCTCACTAAGTTTTAGTCTTTAAATCTGGCTGCCTCTCCCAGTTAAGGTTCACTCTTTTCTGATCTCTGGCCCAGAAGCCTGCGTGAAAGTAAACCAAGATTTTTTTTTTTTTTTTTTTTAACTATTTCCTGCATTCCTCTCTTTTAGGTTTGCTGAGGTCAGATTTCAGAATTGCCAAACTGTTTCTTCCTTCCTCTATTCATAATGTTGGATAAAGACAGGCTGTTTAAAGAGCACTTTCAGTCTGAGGGGTGTCTTTTCTCTGCATTGTGAAGGGTGAGACCCCAAAGCTAGGATGACGACAGCATGGCGCCAGGATCCATGGAGTTTTAGCTAGTGAATATTCAGGAAGGAAACGTATTTGTGTCCTTTGATCCAGAGCTGGCTACCCGGGGTGCTGGCTGGCAAGTGAAAGGAAACATGGAAGCTGACAAGTCTGATGTTAACATTAGGAGTCATGATTGTCTTCTTAGGACTCAGACTGAACTTTCTTGCTGCAGACTCTTGGTTTGATTATGAACCAAGTGAGTACTTGGCAGAATCCAAGTATATGTGATTTTTAAAAACCCCAAAATTTAAGAACACAAAGAAGATGTCCAATTTCTAGAAGTTCCCTAGAGCCGTGTAATGAAATTAAACTGTGTGTTTTTTCAGAAATACCTGGAACACCTCCATTTTCCAATAATAGATATTTCTTTATACACATGGCTGTGTCTGAACTCCCAGAGAAAAGAGTGGGGCTGTCTGTTTTCGAAAAGCAGTCTTTTTTTTCCCTTTCTGAATACCAGTGAGAAAGAAAAGTGCGATTTCTTTTTCAGAGGTGGAGATGTTTTCGATCAATTGCTTAACTAGAAGCAGGTAATATCTATGAAACCATGAGGTTGTAGTTATTATAGACCATGTTACATATTAAGGTACAATTTTCCTGGTTTATTGTTGTCATTGAATTTTACTGGGAAATGGTTCAAAATAGTTGAGGTTTCTGTATAGGTCTGATAAGGATACCAAGATAATAGTACTTTTAGAGGAAAGAACAATTCACAAAAGTTATTTCCTTAATATTTCTCTCAAAAATTAAAAGGTTGAGCAACTTGCCTGAAAACACGGATTTTGAATGATATATGGGGTCTGTTTTACCCATACAATTGCAATTCTAATTCCAATGGCAAATTTCAGGATCTTTAGTTCAGAATTAGCCTTCTGTTTGAGAATGGCTGTTTTAAAAGTTTTTTTTCGAATTCAATTATTTTCCTCTACAGTTAATAGCTATTTTATGGTTTGGCCAATGGAGATACATTTCAAGCATACGTCCATGTGCTTGGGATTTGATGAAGCTTCCTTACACTTGCAATTCCCTAGCTGTTACCAGGAAACAGCCCTCAGCTCGCTGCTTTCACAGAACCATATGTTGTCATGGCATCCACAGCTAAATTCAAATCGAAGACAAACCTCTCAGGTTTGTGTGCTGTTAGGAGATTTACGCTTCAGTCCCCACTATGAGGGAGGTTAACTCCAGAGAGCTTTTTGTTAGTTCCAGAATGGAAGCTGGGAAACAAAGTTGCTTCCCTAAGAACAGAAGTAAAACTTACTGCCCTGGGAAGGTGGAAGTGAGTAGAAATGGATTTGAGAAAGGCCTTTTTAAACAAGAATTCAACCAAATGGCACAGGAGTACAGGGAAACAGTTTGTGTCCGCCAGTAGTCCTTAAGGTTGGTGTATGCAGTGGAAAGCTGTGTATGCATTACAAAGAAATAGTTAGGGCTATGGATATGAAGTGGAAAGTGGCCTTTGATTTGCTTTCTACAGGAAGAGTAAAGGAGAACATTGTGGAATGTAATACATACTTGATCCTCTTAATTTTTTAAAATACACACATATGCTGGGCGTGGTGGCTCATGCCTGTAATCCCAGCACTTTGGGAGGCCAAGGTGGGTGGATCACCTGGGGTCAGGTGTTCGAGACCAGCCTGGCCAACATGGTGAAACCCTGTCTCTACTAAAAACACAAAAAATTAGTCAGGCGTGATGGTAGGCACCTGTAATCCCAGCCACTCAGGAGGCTGAGGCAGGAGAACCACTTGAACCTAGGAGGTGGAGGTTGCAGTGAGCTGAGATCACGCCATTGCACTCCAACCTGGGCAACAAGAGTGAAACTCCATCTCGAAAAAAAAACAAAAAACAAAAAACGAACAAACAGAAAAAACACATACATGTATAGACAAATAGGAAGATAGAATTATATCTCTATTTGAATTAGGTTTGGCTGCATATGCCCTCAAACTCAGAATAATAGTGGCTTATTAAGGTCGTTTAGTTTTCTTTCATGGGGAAGAAGTCAAAGTTAATATTGTAGTTCCATGGTCAACAGGAAACCTGGTTTCTCTCACGTGTCTGCTCCACCATTCTTGTATATGGCTTGCCACCTACAGGTTACCTCATGGTCCAAGATGGCTGTTGAATCTCCATGTATCATGTATGTTAATGACCAGAAAAAGGAGGAATGGAAGAAGAGTAAACTTATTTTGTCCCTTCTCATTTTAAAAAAAGCCTTCTTGGAAAGCTCACACAAAACTTCTTGTATCTCCTTGGCCAATATTTGGTCACTTGGCTTTACCTGGAAGAATAGAAAACACAGTCTGTCAGCTGGCACATTGCCGAGGGTTTTGTACTACCAAATAAAAAGAGAATGGCTGTTGGGAGGCAGCTTTTTGGAACTGCTGCAAGTGGCTTCCTTTGGGTACTAGAAGTGGAGATGAAGAGCAGGAACACTTCCATTTTCTTCTTTATATACTTTTGTACTGTTGCATTTTTAAATAATCAGTAAAAAAAAAAAAAAAAAAAAAAACCCAGAGGGATGCATATTTTAAAGAAGAAATGAAAACATAAGTGGAGGTGTGGTAAGTCATCTGTCCGAGATTAGCGACACGATAGAAATGATCTGTATCTTGCTTGAACCTACTCTTTGATGTTAAAGCATCTTTGCATGTTTGAATGGATCACCTACTGCATGGCCGTTCTCTGGGTCCTGAGCAGGGTGAGACAACCAGGTGCATACACAATTTGGATTTCTTGGTCTTTTTATTTCTACTAAAAATATTTGCAGAGATACAGTTCTAATGTCAAATGCTAATTACTGGCTGTCACTTAGGCTTCCAATGATTAAATGCAAAGGCATTAGGGTGTTAAGGAAGATAGACATAATTATAATAATGAAATTAAAATATATGGAATGCTTTCCTAAAGTAGTATATTCCATTGAACAATAATTGCTCTTCAATTGCAGTTTTAGTATTCTAAACCTCAACTTATCACCTTGAAATACTACTACTAATACTAGTTCCTGTATAAATCATGGAATTGTTGTAAGAGTTAAAGAAGATAATGCTGATTAGGTCACTGACCCTTAATAAATGCTCAATAAATGCAAGATGGGGATGATTTTGTTGTTGGCATACCATGTGCCAGGCATTCTGTAATTATTTTGAATTTTACCCCCAACAAGTTTATAAGTGTGACTTAAAAAAAAACAGCATTATTGGGATAAAATTCATAAACCATAAGATTCATCCTTTTAAAATGTATAATTCAGTATTCGTAGCATATTCACACGGTTGTATAACCATCATCACAATGTAAATTTAGAACTTTTTCATCATTCCATAGAGAATTCCCCTATCCATTAACAGTAGTCACCTCTCATTTTCCCTTCCGTCAATTTCCGAAAACCATGAATCCACTTTCCGTTTTCATGCAATGGCTTCTCTTGGAAATGTCGTATAAGTGAAATCCTACAATATATGGTCTTTTGTGTCTGGCTTCTTTCACTTAGTACAATATTTTTGAAGTTTCATCTATGTTGTAGCATGCATTAGTACTGCATTCCTTTTTAAGGCTACATAATATTCCATTGTGTGGATAGACCATGTTTTGTTTATCTATTCATCCATGTATACATTTGAGTTTGTTAAATTAAGTTTAGCCTACAGCTGTCTCTTTTTATATATTTTAAGTTTAGCCTAAAGGTTTTTTGTGACCAGTAGTTTACTCTTGTGTACATTACTGATTTTTGGCTAATCAAAGATGGTCAACTGTTTAAATCATGTGCAAGTGCCATGGTGTAACCAGTTTGGCTGTTTTTGTATCTCACTTTTGTTTCTTTGTCCTTTTTTTGGTGTGTGTCTATAAATCCTTTTTTACCATGTGGCTATGCTAAAGTCTCTGTGAGCCTATTCTGGCTTGGGAGTCTGCCCAATTACTCTCATTTATTTGACATATTTTGAGATGGCTGTTCAGGGGGCCAGCAAACAGAAGCAACCTGCAAAGCTGTCTTCTGTGAGGGAGATTTGCATCTGTAGAGAATATACATTGAGGCAGCCAACCCTTCCCTTGTCCTGATGTAGTGAAGATCAACTGAGAATCTGACACCCTTAAAGAAGAAACATTTACCATTTCTTCTCTCTGAGGGCTGCTACCTGTTTGATTTCATTTACACAAGACCACCTTTGCTAACCAAGCCTCCTCTTCTCTGCTTCCCATGACCTGTCTTGCCAGTCTAAGCTGGTTTACCAGCCTAGCCTATTTGGGGCCACCCTGAGCCCTCATTCTTTCTGTAACCTCAAGATGGTTTAAAGCTTCTGCACCCCACTGGGGAGTTGGGGTAATCACTCTGTGGTTCTCTCCCATGTGCACGTTAATAAATTTGTATGCCTTTTCCCCTATTAATCTGTCTTTTGTGAGTTGATTTTTTTAGACAGCCTTTAGAGGGTGAAGGGAAGCTTTCCTTTCACCCCTGCAATACCCCGTACACCCATTATTTCTCAAATGTAAGAATGTATATGACCCACATAAGAATATAAGAATAAAAGGGTAAGCTAAATTCCTGTGAGTGGAATTGCAGGATCAGAAGATGTGTACATTATGGGGAACAATCTTGTCAAGTTGCCCTTCCATGGAGACTGTCTGAACCACACTCCTATGTGTTATGAAGAGCTTGAGACAATATTACTGTCTGGACCAATTATAAAGAATAGTTGTGACTTTCCTCAGTAATTGGTTTGTTTTTGGCTTATGGAGAATGTTATTCACAACTTACCAAGTTTGAATTATGTTGCTTGCTTAGAAACAATTTGTGGTCCATCATGAATATCTGTGAAACTATATTCTGAACTTTCATTAGTGTCGCTCCACTTTTGTATATTATGTGGTATTGGAAAAGCATTTCACTGGAGCTTAAAATTCTCATTCAGATGAATCTTGAGTCAATTTCAATTTTAGTCAGAGCACCCCACAGCTCCAAAAGACTAAAGCTGCAAGAACCTAGGTTATAGCCAGGGAAGTTTTTCAATTTTGAGTGAGTTTGGGTAAAATTCACTATAGATAGAACACCTAAGGATAAATTGATATTATAGGGGAAATAAATCACCAGCTTTTCTCATTTTATAACAAATCAGAGTAAGAATGCCATTCCAGGGCTTTGCAATATTCAGCAACCTCCTACAAGCTTCTTTTTGTTTTTGGATACAAGGAAGATAGAAATTGAGTCTCTTACCTCCACGTATTACTGTTGGAGACAAAGTCTTGGGGAATTCAGGTTCCAATTAGTTTCTAGTGGAAAGGCTCTCACTTTCTTCACATCCTTTGAAAAAGCAATCCAGTAAAACTTTACAAAGACAGGTTTCCAAGAAAGCACAAAGCAAGATTTATACGAATGCCACTGGCTCTGCCGATGTTATTTATTCTTTAAGTTGGACATTCATTTATTTCTTCATTTTACTTGGAAAGTGTTTTGTTTTGTGCTCACCATGATCCAATTACTATAATTTGAGTAGTGCATAAAGCAGGCTCTGCCCCTCATAGAATTGACAGTCTAAAGAGAGATAATTATACAATTACCTTAAGTGTAGTTTACTTATGATGGAGAAAGGTCGTGTGCTCTGAGTGTAGATGAGAGGGGCCTCTCATGTAATTCATTTACACAGCAAGTATTTTTTGAATACCTACAATATGGTGATCCCTGTGCTAGAGCTGGGGATACAGTAGTGAAGGCTATAGACAAATACCCTCCACCTCTGGAAGTTGGAGTCTAGTAAGAGCATCTCCCATTTATTAACCACTTATATTCCAGGCCTTGTTCTAAGGTGCTTTAAATGAAGTAACTCATTTAACCCTCTCAACAACCCAGTGAAGTAGACACGATTACAATTATCTCATGAAGGACAGAGAGGTTAAACAACCTGCGTAAGGCCACACTGCATGTACATTTTGGAATTTGGCAGGGGGGCTCCTGAGGTTGTGTTCTTGACTTTAATTGTAGATGCTTCTCCCCATGCTGTGTTTATAGAGAAGAAGGCATTAGGAAAGGTTTCCTAGAGCAAGTGACATGATACATAAAAGATAAGTAGCCAAGTAGAAGGGTGTGGAATGGAGAGATTATTCCACATAGATGCATTGTGCCCAGGTGCAAGAAAGAAGGTGGGGAAGGTGGGAATAGTTTCAGGAAAGAAAGGAGCCTGGTGTGTGGGAGGTTGGAGGTGGGTATATCTTCACAGCTTGGTGCAAGTCTTGTAGGTGGCCTGTAGACTCAAGACGTTATGTGCCAGGACTGCTGCTGTTCTCAGCCTCTGTTTTGTTTCTTTTCACACTGAGTGATCTTCACCGTGTCACTTTTTCTGTTGTCTTCCATGTCTTCATGCTGGCAGTGACTTTGCTAGCCAGGATCAAGTTTGGGCAAGATGCCAGGAGGCTCAGAGACCTGCGATCTGAGTGACATTTCCTCAGGCCTTGTCCTGACCTCCTGGCCCAGAGCTAATTGTGCTACCTAAGTTTGAAAATGCTTGAAAATTTCAAGTATATCCTCCTGGGACAACTGGCACGTCTTGGCTTGATAAACACGTTGATATCTGTGTCTACCTCATCCTAAAGCATTTGCCACGCTAATTTGTCATCTTGTTGGTTTCTAAAGTGACAAGTACTTTGGTTGTACATTGCCTCATCCAGTAGACCAAATTCTGATTAATTATTCCTTTTAAATCTGGGATAATGGCTTTAATTTTGAGAATCCTCTTCTTTGCCTAATGCCTTCCTTTTCTCAACTTTAACACCGTTGACATTTTGGTGCAGAAAATTCTTTGGTGGGGGCTGTTTTGTGCATCACAGGATATTTGTCAGTATCCCTGGTCTCCACCCATGAGATGCCATTAGAAGCCCCTCCTGGTTGTGATGACCAAAAGCTTCTCCAGACATTGTCAAATGTCCACTGGGGGACACCATCACCCCTAGTTGAGAACTATTGGTCTGAGCATAAAGGAACACTATTCTTCATCTACAATCCTGTGTCATTCTGATATGGATTGTGTTTATGAACTGGATGATATGTTATAAGAGGCCATTTCATAGCATTTCAATAATTTGAAATTTAGACATTTTTTCTAACCTATTGTGATTAAATTAATTATAATAATAAAATAATAATAAAACATCCAGTTAACAAAAGAATGCATCGTAATAAAATGATAGCTAACCTTATTAAGCACTAAGTATTGGGTACCTTATACACATAGCCGTAAGTTCTGCACTACCATTATCATCATTAACAGATGGAAAAACTGAAGCTCAAAAGGGTAAGTTATTCACTCAAAGCAGAATGCCAGTATCTTTTTTTACTTTAATTCTATCTCAAGCTTCTCATCTTTAGAGCTTGCGCTGAACCTTTCTTAATATTAAATTTGTGATATAATAAACAATATTTTTATTTCTGATTTTATTATTTGCTTGATGCCAGAAGAGAAATTATTGCTTTTTCTAAGTAAAGGTCCAAATTAAAAGATGACAATTATGTTTTTTATTAATATTGTAATTTTAGAGAAAGGGGGGGTCTCAAAATGCTGGTCATTGTTTTCAACTAGCAGTATTTATAGATAGCAACCATACTATAACTTATTTGATAATTATCCAATTTTTGACTATTTTTCTAGTGGCTTATTAAAGTATTACTTTATTGTCAGGAGTAAATTCAAAACCTGAAGAATGAATTAAAAAAGAAAATAGCCAGTATGGCTGGACTACCCATTATGAAACTCAGATGGTGGTAAAGATTTGCTTTTGATCAAACCTCAGGAATTTGAGCTCAGGGTGCAAAGCAGGGCCTAGGAGAGAGATGAACCTGATTTCAAATCTTTTTTTGTGTCTTTTTTTGAGACAGGATCTCACTCTGTTGCCCAGGCGTGAGTGCAGTGGTGCAATCACAGCTCACTGCAGCCTCGATCCCTCTGGGCTCAGGTGATCCTCCCACTTCAGCCTCCAGAGTAGCTGAGACTAGAGGCACATGCCACCAGGCCCAGCTAATTTTTGTGTTTTTTTGTAGAGATGGGATTTTGCCATGTTGCCCAGGCTGGTCTTCAATTCCTGGGCCCAAGTGATCCGCCTGCCTCGGCCTCCCAAGTCCTAAGATTACTGGAGTGTGCCACTGCCACATTTCAAATGTGACTCCGTAATATATTAGCTGTGTTACCTTGATCACATTGCGTAAGTGTCTGAGTCCTAGTTGTTTCATTTGTATAAAGTGGACGTGAACAGGTCTTAGTTCACACAGTTTGGGTGACATTTAAAGCGTACGTGTGAAATACTTAGTTGAATACCTGTCAACTGAGCAGTGAAGATCTGTGAGGAGGATGATGATATATTACAAAGAGTGTGCTGACAGTACTTAATATCTCTCATCCTTTAAACAAAACAAACAACAAAAACACCTTGCAGATGCTGTCCCTTTCATATCTCTTCACAATAAGAATTGATTTTGAAAACGTGTTTCCTTTTTTTTGTTTTTTGTTTTTTTTTGAGATCCAGTCTCACTCTGTTGCCCAGGCTGGAGTGCAGTGGCACGATCTCGGCTCACTCCAACCTCTGCCTTCCGGGTTCAAGCAATTCTCTGCCTCAGCCTCCAGAATAGCTGGGATTACAGGTGTGCACCACCATGCCTGGCTAATTTTTGTGTTTTTTTGTAGAGACAGGGTTTTACCATCTTGGCCAGGCTGGTCTTGAACTCCTGACCTCATGATCCACCCGCCTCAGCCTTGCAAAGTGCTGGGATTAAGGTGTGAGCCACCGCGCACAGCCGAAAACATGTTTCTTTCCTGGAAGTTATCCGTGAAAATCTGCAACTGTCTCTTCTATGGCCACCCAGGTTTCCTTCTCTTAAATTCTTGGCTTAAATTTTTTTTACCACATGACTATTATTCTTCCCCTTCTGCCCTTTTCTGGCAACATCTGTTCCTTGTGGGCTTTTTTCTTAAAGAGTGCTTTCTCAACCATGGAATTCATTTCTCTTCCCTTCTTTGAGAGTGACATTCTAGTTTTCTGTACTGAGCCTTCTCACAAAATGTCTTTTACTCAATGTGGCTTCCATAATGTGGAGGTTGAGAGACTGAACTTTGCTGAAATGTTTCCTTCTGAAATTATTACAGTGATTCAATTTCAGAATAGACATTTTTTAATGCAAAGTCCCTAATTTGGGATTTTTTTTTTTTTTGGCCGCAGTAGAGTGATATATCTCTAATTTTGCTACAGCTTGTTTTTAACAAATATTTCTATATTTGTTTTATCTATATGGAAATTTATTCATCTTGAGGTTCTGTGGTTTTAGAACAAAACCCACTGATGTCTGAAAACACTGATGTGACAAATGGCCCCCAGAGCCCTTCTCCATGGTATAAAAAGTAGCACTTGGTACAATGAACTTTTTAAGGAAAAATGTGTTTTAGAATTGTTTAAAAGAATGTTTCTTTTCAAACAATGTCTCTCAATATGATTTGAATATTTGTACTCTACATATTCTGGGCTTATTTTTTTTTTAAAATAAAACTCTTATATAAATATGTTAAGGCATGTTTGGAAATGTCAGGCATATTCTGAGGCTTTTTGATCCAAGGACCTCATTTATGAAATTCTGGGAATTTCATGAGTTCTTCATATGACTTTTGCCTGCTCATTTGTTTGCTCATTTGTTTATTCACTTAGCCATTCAAAAATAAAGAAATGAGAACATAATGCTCTTCCAGGCTTTGAGGATTCAAAGTGATTCAGATAAAATATAGTGTGTTTTTATATTCTGAAGACCAAGGCAAAAACTAAAAATGCAGACAAATCAGTACGCAAAATAATTTCAGGTATTGATTTGAAGTCAATATGTAGAGTCCTGGGGGTGCTTTAGATTTGGGAGGTGGGGATGTGTCTCTGAGATGGTGACATCACGGTAGATTGTGAGTGCATCAGTGGCCTCAGTCACTGCCATAATCTTTGCTCTGTGACTTTATTGTCTCCATCAGCTCTGACTCTGGGTTTAACCATATGAGATAAAATATTAGCAAACTTGACACAGCAAAGGCTTATAAAAGTGTTTACAGGCTTCCACTTTTGGGAACAGTGAGTAGGTGTACCTTTTCTTACTCCTCTTGCTGAGACTATAAAGCTGGGACATTGCATATAAATCAAACCTAATAAGACTCTGAAAGGTGGAGAGAAGAAGTTAGCCAGACTAACCTTTGCCTCATAGATCCCACACATGGAAATGAAGAAGCCAGTAACCCAGAAACCCCAACAGGCACAGACAAAAAAAGTCCCAACAAAAACCTGCTCTCCCTGGCCAGAGGACCAGGAAATGTGGCAGTCTAGCAAGGCAAGAAACTTTCAGATAAGAGCTGCTCTGTACCATTCAAACACTAAAGAAGAGACTGTGGCCCCACCCTCTCCCATGAAGACCAAGTGGGGGACCTAGTCCTCCATCCTCGTGGAACAGTCATGAGTTATCCCAAAACTTCACCAAGATGATGTCTGTGAAGGCCGAGTCAGGAGCTCAAACTTTCATCCACACCCATCAGTAACAAGTCCTCCACACCACGGTGTCCGCGGAGACCACATGAGAAGTCGGGACTTCTAATTCTGCTCAGTAGGAATGAGGTGCTCCTTCCTCTCCCCACTGGGGTGGTGTCAGAGAGGACCTAATGGAGTCAGCATTGCCCAGTGGTAATGAGGCCACTCCCAATGCGGAGCCAGTGGAGGCCGCATGAGCAGACAGAGTCCCTACCACCCCAACCCAGCAATAATGCGGGGCCCTGTCAAGTATCATTATCAATAATGAGGGGCCCCATCAAGTATCAAGTATGATTTTCTGGGGATTCTGGATTTCTACCAGCAGCAACAAGAAGGCATACTTTCCTACCCCTTCTCCTGTTGTAGCAACATTAGAGGAATCCTGTTGAAAGAGATTTATTTAAGATCTAGAATCTCATGACATAATGTGCCAAATACTTAGGTTCCAATAAAAAGTACTCATTATACCAAATCAGGAAGCTCTCAAATAATGAACGCCAGTACAGAGGTGATAGAATTATATGACAAAGATATGAAAGGAGCTGTGATAAAAATGCCCCAAGGAACAATTACAAACTTGCTTGAAGCATGAGGAAAAAAATTAAAAATTTTCTCAAGAGAAATTAGATATAAAGAAGGCCCAACTGAAAAATACAATAATTGAAATTGGATGGACTCAACATCAGAATAGAGAGAACACAGGCAAAATGGAGCGATAGTAATCATCCAGTTGGAACAACAGAGAAAAAATAGAATGGAAAAATAATCACAAGAGTTTCAGGAACCCCATGGCATTGTAACTAAAGATCTAACATTCATGTCAACAGGGCCCAGAAGGAGAGGAGAGAGACATGGGACTGAAAAGTGTGGAAGTCCTCACCTCCATTGCTGACAGGATCTTGGAAACTGTGACTTTAAATGAAATGATGTACAAGTTCTTTTTATTTTTATTTTTTGAGATGGAGTCTCACTCTGTTACCCAGGCTGGAGTGCGGTGGCACAATCTGAGCTCACTGTAACGTCTGCCTCTTGTGTTCAAGCAATTCTCCTGCCTCAGCCTCCTGAGTAGCTGTGATTACAGGCACACACCACCACACCCGGCTAATTTTTGTATTTTTAGTAGAGATGGGGTTTCAGCATATTGGTCAGGCTGGTCTTGAACTCCTGACCTCGTGATCCACCTGCCTCAGCCTCCCAAAGTGTTGGGATTACAGGCGTGGGCCACCACACTTGGCCACAACAACAAGTTCTTGAGTAATGTCATTTCATTATAATGGTGAGAAAAAAAAATAGTTTTATTATGCACTTTTTTTTTTTGTTTTTTGCTTCAAGTCACAGTTTCCAAGAACCTATTGACATTAAGGGAGGACCTAATAAACTCAACGAAATAATAGCTGAAAAGATTTGGCAGAAGGAAGTTTGCTCATCCAGTGCTAAGAGAAAAGAACTGTCAACCCAGAATCTTATACCTAGCAAAAATGTCCTTCAGGAATGAAGGGGAAATCAAGACATTGTCAGATCAAAGAAAATAAAGAGAATTTGTCACCAGCAGATCTATCTTAAAAAATAACTGATGGCCAGGCGCGGTGGCTCAAGCCTGTAATCCCAGCACTTTGGGAGGCCAAGATGGGCGGATCACGAGGTCAGGAGATCGAGACCATCCTGGCTAACCCGGTGAAACCCTGTCTCTACTAAAAAATACAAAAAACTAGCCAGGCGAGGTGGTGGGCGCCTGTAGTCCCAGCTACTCAGGGGGCTGAGGCAGGAGAATGGCGTGAACCTGGGAGGCAGAGCTTGCAGTAAGCCGAGATCGCGCCACTGTACTCCAGCCTGGGTGACAGAGTGAGACTCCGTCTAAAAAAAAAAAAAAAAAAAAAAAAAAAAAAAAAAAAAAAAAAA